>NC_084549.2:5590000-5655000 GCF_033978685.3 Nerophis lumbriciformis
ACACTAACTGTATATAATAATTGTTTATAAAAATGACACTATACTAACTGTATATAATAATTGTTCATAAAAATGATACTAATTGTATAGAATAATTGTTTATAAAAATGACAAACTGTATATAATAATTGTTTATAAAAATGACACTAACTGTATATAATAATTGTTTATAAAAATGACACTATACTAACTGCATATAATAATTGTTCATAAAAATGACACTAATTGTATAGAATAATTGTTTATAAAAATGACAAACTGTATAAAATAACTGTTTATAAAAATGACACTATACTAACTGTATATAATAATTGTTTATAAAAATGACACTAACTGTATATAATAATTGTTTATAAAAATGACACTATACTAACTGTATATAATAATTGTTTATAAAAAATGACACTATACTAACTGTATATAATAATTGTTTATAAAAATTATATGATATTAACTGTATATAATAATTGTTTATAAAAATGACACTATACTAACTGTATATAATTGTTTATAAAAATGAAAAACTGTATATAATAATTTTTTATTTAAAAAAATGACATTATACTAACTGTATATAATAATTGTTTATAAAATCGACAATACATTAATTGTATATAATAATTATTTATAAAAATGACATGATACTAACTGCATATAATAATTGTTCATAAAAAGGACATTATATCAACTGTATATAATAATTGTTCATAAAAATGACAATATACTAACTTTGTACTATAATTTCACTAACCTGGTTAAATAATTAACTAGTCGATTAGTCTATTAGCTAACTACAATAGTAAACAACTAGTATTAGATCAATACAAGAACATTAAAATACCAAAAGTGTTGCTGGTATTTGATGGAATTTGTCCTCATGCATTAAGGAGGATAAACTCGTACTTTCAGGGGAGTTGCAGGTCGATTTTTATTGGACATCCCTAACAAGTCGTCTGATGCTCCATCGAATATTGTGTTAGTACAAACTCGTACTTCCTGCGGTTTCCACTCCCTGACCGTTCACTTCCTGTGGGAGACATGTCGTCCGTGTGGTTTCCCGGCATGTCGACCCAGAACCACCGCACGCCATCAACCAGCCTGCCGTTAATGCAGCGTAATGGACGGTTACAAAGTGCTGTGTCAGCGTCTCCAATGTTTGACCAACTTGTTCAAAGTCCAAGTAGAGGATGGGGTAGGATTCAACCCGCCATGAGGATAGGACCAGAACCAGAATCAGCAGAACCGTTCCAAACTCTGAACCCTAACCCTCTCTGACAGTTCTAGTAAACCCTAAACCTGACCCACCCCAGAGAATAATGGCCTAGAACCTCTTACTCACTGGCTCTCATCGAAGGCAGACGCTCGCCCTCCCTCTCCCTAATCCCTCCTGCTTGCCTCTTTGTTTTGTCTTGTTTAACTTTCTTCTTGCCTCGTTTTGCACTGCTCTCTAAAATCTAAACAGTGGAATTGATCATGTGCTTTGTGGACTTGGAGAAGGCATTCGACCGTGTACCCCGGGAAGTCCTGTGGGGAGTGCTCAGAGAGTATGGGGTAACGGACTGTCTTATTGTGGCAGTTCGCTCCCTGTATAATCAGTGTCAGAGCTTGGTCCGCATTGCCGGCAGTAAGTCGGACACGTTTCCAGTGAGGGTTGGACTCCGCCAAGGCTGCACTTTGTCACCGATTCTGTTCATTACCTTTATGGACAGAATTTCTAGTTGCAGCCAGGGCGTTGAGGGGATCTGGTTTGGTGGCTGCAGGATTAGGTCTCTGCTATTTGCAGATGATGTGGTCCTGATGGCTTCCTCCGGCCAAGATCTTCAGCTCTCACTGGATCGGTTCGCAGCCGAGTGTGAAGCGACTGGGATGGGAATCAGCACCTCCAAGTCCGAGTCCATGGTTCTCTCCCGGAAAAGGGTGGAGTGCCATCTCCGGGTTGGGGAGGAGATCTTGCCCCAAGTGGAGGAGTTCAAGTACCTCGGAGTCTTGTTCACAAGTGGGGGAAGAGTGGATCGTGAGATCGACAGGCGGCTCGGTGCTGCATCTTCAGTAATGCGGACGCTGTATCGATCCGTTGTGGTGAAGAAGGAGCTGAGCCGGAAGGCAGAGCTCTCGATTTACCGGTCGATCTACGTTCCCATCCTCACCTATGGTCATGAGCTTTGGGTCATGACCGAAAGGACAATATCACGGGTACAAGCGGCCGAAATGAGTTTCCTCCGCCAAGTGGCGGGGCTCTCCCTTAGAGATAGGGTGAGAAGCTCTGTCCTTCGGGGGGAGCTCAAAGTAAAGCCGCTGCTCCTCCACATCGAGAGGAGCCAGATGAAGTGGTTCGGGCATCTGGTCAGGATGCCACCCGAACGCCTCCCTAGGAAGGTGTTTCGGGCACGTCCGACCGGTAGGAGGCCACGGGGAAGACCCAGGACACGCTGGGAAGACTATCTCTCCCGGCTGGCCTGGGAACGCCTCGGGATCCCCCGGGAGGAGCTGGACGAAGTGGCTGGGGAGAGGGAAGTCTGGGCTTCCCTGTTTAGGCTGCTGCCCCCGCGACCCGACCTCGGATAAGCGGAAGATGATGGATGGATGGATGGATGGAATTGATCAACTGGCCTCTCAACAAAATTGACAAGGTCTCGGGTCTAGGGAAACCTGCCTGTCTTGAACCGAACGGTTGTTGCTGGACACTTGACGGACTCTCGGGGGTAGTGGAGTACCACGTGCCTGGCGACCCTGTGGGCAGGTAGTCAAGGTGGTCCAAGAGACCAGACTATGAGGTCCTCCAAACTTGGAAAAGCTGCCTGTCGTGTTTTGTGCTTCCAGCTCTCCAAAGCCGTCACCAAGTCATCATCTGCAACATGACAGCTGCTGAAAGAGCACTTACCCCCCCCCCCCCGCCTAAATCATATTAAAAAAGATGATTTGTATTGAGATGTGACTGAAAATATGTTGTAAAGTGTTGGAGCAAACAAATCAGTCTCTCAGGATCCCAGGAGCACTAATTAGTGCACCTGGGGCCTTCTGGCAAACCAAGTCTTCAAAAATGTACTTAGTTGTCATGACGATGGAAATGTCACATCACACACACAAACACACACACACACACACACACACACACACACACACACACACACACATGATGGAACTACTGCCCACTTCATTAGTACAGAATAGCGTAGAATAGAAAAGAACAGAACAGACCAGAATAGAATAGAATTTAATAGAAACTTTTTTGGCTGCTGTTGAAAGGCAAGACAAACAATTAAGACATGTTCAAAATAAATACACAAGTATCAGTATTCAGCACAAATACATACGTATCAGTACAAATACATAAGTGTCAGTACAAATACACAAGGATCAGTACTAATACATAAGTATCAGTATAAATACATACGTATCAGTACAAATACACAAGTATCAGTACAAAAACATAAGTATCAGTACAAACACATAGGTGTCAGTACAAACACACAAGTATCAGTACAAATACACAAGTATTAGATAGATAGATAGATAGATAGATAGATAGATAGATAGATAGATAGATAGATGATAGATAGATAGATAGATATAGAGTACTTTATTGAGTCCTTCAGGAGAGTTCCCTCAGGAAAATTAAAGTACAAATACATAAATATAAGTATCAGTACAAACACATACGTGTCAGTACAAATACACAAGTATTAGATAGATAGATAGATAGATAGATGGATAGATAGATAGATAGATAGATAGATAGATAGATGGATAGATAGATAGATATAGAGTACTTTACTGATTCCTTCAGGAGAGTTCCCTCAGGAAAATTAAAGTACAAATACATACTGTAAGTGTCAGTACAAATACACAAGTATCAGTACAAATACACAAGTAGCAGTACAAATACATAAGTATCAGTACGAATACACAAGAACATGATTCCAGAACTGCGTCCTTCTAGGCCTGCATGCTTCTAAACCTGCATGTTTCTAGACCTGCGTGCTCTTAGACCTGCGTGTTTCTAGACCTGCATTGTTCCAGACTTACATGCTTCTAGACCGGCGTGCTTCTAGACCGGCGTGTTTCTAGACGTGCGTGTTTCTATACCTGCGTGCTCTTAGACCTGCGTGCTTCTAGCACTGCGTCCTTCTAGGCCTGCATGCTTCTAAACCTGCATGTTTCTAGACCTGCGTGCTTCCAGACCTGCATAATTCTAGACCTGCGTGCTTCTAGGCCTGCGTGCTCTTAGACCTGCGTGCTTCTAGACCTGCGTGCTTCTAGACCTGCGTATTTCTTGACCTTCGTGTGTCTAGACCTGCGTTTTTCTAGACCTGCGTGTTTCTAGACCTGCGTGCCTTTAGACCTGCGTGCTTCTAGTACTGTGTCTTTCTAGGCCTGCATGCTTCTAAACCTGCATGTTTCTAGACCTGCGTGCTTCCAGACCTGCATAATTCTAGACCTGCGTGCTTCTAGGCCTGCGTGCTCTTAGACCTGCGTGCTTCTAGACCTGCGTGCTTCTAGACCTGCGTGCTTCTAGACCTGCCTGCTCTTATACCTGCATGTTTCTAGAACTGCGTGTTTCTAGACCTGCATTGTTCTAGACTTACATGCTTCTAGACGTGCGTGTTTCTAGACGTGCGTGTTTCTATACCTGCGTGCTCTTAGACCTGCGTGCTTCTAGAACTGCGTCCTTCTAGGCCTGCATGCTTCTAAACATGCATGTTTCTAGACCTGCGTGCTTCCAGACCTGCATAATTCTAGACCTGCGTGCTTCTAGACCTGCATGCTCTTAGACCTGCGTGCTTCTAGACCTGCGTGCTTCTAGACCTGCGTATTTCTTGACCTTCGTGTGTCTAGACCTGCGTTTTTCTAGACCTGCGTGTTTCTAGACCTGCGTGCCCTTAGACCAGCGTGCTTCTAGTACTGTGTCTTTCTAGGCCTGCATGCTTCTAAACCTGCATGTTTCTAGACCTGTGTGCTTCAAGACCTGCATGTTTCCAGACCTTTGTGTTCCTAGATCTGCGTGTTTTTAGACCTGCATGCTGCTAGACCTGCATATTTATAGACTTACATGCTTCTAGACCGGCGTGTTTTGAGACTCTTAGACCTGCGTGCTTCTAGGACTGCATTATTCTAAACCTGCATGTTTCTAGACCTGCGTGCTTCTAGACCTGCGTGCTTCTAGACCTGTGTGCTTCTAGATCTGCATGTTTCTAGACCTGCGTGTTTCTAGACCTGCGTGCTTCTAGACCTGTGTGCTTCTAGATCTGCATGTTTCTAGACCTGCGTGTTTCTAGACCTGCATGTTTCCAGACCTTCGTGCTTCTAGACCTGCGTGCTTCTAAACCTGCGTATTTCTTGACCTTCGTGTGTCTAGACCTGCGTTTTTCTAGACCTGCGTGTTTCTAGACCTGCGTGCCCTTAGACCTGCGTGCTTCTAGTACTGTGTCCTTCTAGACCTGCATGCTTCTAAACCTGCATGTTTCTAGACCTGCGTGCTTCCAGACCTGCATAATTCTAGACCTGCGTGCTTCTAGACCTGCATGCTCTTAGACCTGCGTGCTTCTAGACCTGCGTGCTTCTAGACCTGCGTATTTCTTGACCTTCGTGTGTCTAGACCTGCGTTTTTCTAGACCTGCGTGTTTCTAGACCTGCGTGCCCTTAGACCTGCGTGCTTCTAGTACTGTGTCCTTCTAGGCCTGCATGCTTCTAAACCTGCATGTTTCTAGACCTGTGTGCTTCAAGACCTGCATGTTTCCAGACCTTTGTGTTCCTAGATCTGCGTGTTTCTAGACCTGCATGCTGCTAGACCTGCATATTTATAGACTTACATGCTTCTAGACCGGCGTGTTTTGAGACTCTTAGACCTGCGTGCTTCTAGGACTGCATTATTCTAAACCTGCATGTTTCTAGACCTGCGTGCTTCTAGACCTGTGTGCTTCTAGATCTGCATGTTTTTAGACCTGCGTGTTTCTAGACCTGCGTGCTTCTAGACCTGTGTGCTTCTAGATCTGCATGTTTCTAGACCTGCGTGTTTCTAGACCTGCATGTTTCCAGACCTTCGTGCTTCTAGACCGGCGTGCTTCTAAACCTGCGTATTTCTTGACCTTCATGTGTCTAGACCTGCGTTTTTCTAGACCTACGTGTTTCTAGACCTGCGTGCCCTTATACCTGCGTGCTTCTAGTACTGTGTCCTTCTAGGCCTGCATGCTTCTAAACCTGCATGTTTCTAGACCTGTGTGCTTCCAGACCTGCATAATTCTAGACCTGCGTGCTTCTAGACCTGCATGCTCTTAGACCTGCGTGCTTCTAGACCTGCGTGCTTCTAGACCTGCGTATTTCTTGACCTTCGTGTGTCTAGACCTGCGTTTTTCTAGACCTGCGTGTTTCTAGACCTGCGTGCCCTTAGACCAGCGTGCTTCTAGTACTGTGTCTTTCTAGGCCTGCATGCTTCTAAACCTGCATGTTTCTAGACCTGTGTGCTTCAAGACCTGCATGTTTCCAGACCTTTGTGTTCCTAGATCTGCGTGTTTTTAGACCTGCATGCTGCTAGACCTGCATATTTATAGACTTACATGCTTCTAGACCGGCGTGTTTTGAGACTCTTAGACCTGCGTGCTTCTAGGACTGCATTATTCTAAACCTGCATGTTTCTAGACCTGCGTGCTTCTAGACCTGTGTGCTTCTAGATCTGCATGTTTTTAGACCTGCGTGTTTCTAGACCTGCGTGCTTCTAGACCTGTGTGCTTCTAGATCTGCATGTTTCTAGACCTGCGTGTTTCTAGACCTGCATGTTTCCAGCCCTTCGTGCTTCTAGACCTGCGTGCTTCTAAACCTGCGTATTTCTTGACCTTCGTGTGTCTAGACCTGCGTTTTTCTAGACCTGCGTGTTTCTAGACCTGCGTGCCCTTAGACCTGCGTGCTTCTAGTACTGTGTCCTTCTAGGCCTGCATGCTTCTAAACCTGCATGTTTCTAGACCTGTGTGCTTCAAGACCTGCATGTTTCCAGACCTTCGTGTTCCTAGATCTGCGTGTTTCTAGACCTGCATGTTGCTAGACCTGCATATTTATAGCCTTAGATGCTTCTAGACCGGCGTGTTTCTAGACTCTTAGACCTGCGTGCTTCTAGGACTGCGTTATTCTAGGCCTGCATGTTTCTAAACCTGCGTGTTTCTAGACCTGCGTGCTTCTAGACCTGTGTGCTTCTAGATCTGCATGTTTCTAGACCTGCGTGTTTCTAGCCCTGCATGTTTCCAGACCTTCGTGCTTCTAGACCTGCGTGCTTCTAAACCTGCGTATTTCTTGACCTTCGTGTGTCTAGACCTGCGTTTTTCTAGACCTGCGTGTTTCTAGACCTGCGTGCCCTTAGACCTGCGTGCTTCTAGTACTGTGTCCTTCTAGGCCTGCATGCTTCTAAACCTGCATGTTTCTAGACCTGTGTGCTTCAAGACCTGCATGTTTCCAGACCTACGTGTTCCTAGATCTGCGTGTTTCTAGACCTGCATGCTGCTAGACCTGCATATTTATAGACTTACATGCTTCTAGACCGGCGTGTTTTGAGACTCTTAGACCTGCGTGCTTCTAGGACTGCATTATTCTAAACCTGCATGTTTCTAGACCTGCGTGCTTCTAGACCTGTGTGCTTCTAGATCTGCATGTTTCTAGACCTGCGTGTTTCTAGACCTGCGTGCTTCTAGACCTGTGTGTTTCTAGATCTGCATGTTTCTAGACCTGCGTGTTTCTAGCCCTGCATGTTTCCAGACCTTCGTGCTTCTAGACCTGCGTGCTTCTAAACCTGCGTATTTCTTGACCTTCGTGTGTCTAGACCTGCGTTTTCTAGACCTGTGTGTTTCTAGACCTGCGTGCCCTTAGACCTGCGTGCTTCTAGTACTGTGTCTTTCTAGGCCTGCATGCTTCTAAACCTGCATGTTTCTAGACCTGTGTGCTACAAGACCTGCATGTTTCCAGACCTTCGTGTTCCTAGATCTGCGTGTTTCTAGACCTGCATGTTGCTAGACCTGCATATTTATAGACTTACATGCTTCTAAATCGGCGTGTTTCTAGACTCTTAGACCTGCGTGCTTCTAGGACTGCGTTATTCTAGGCCTGCATGTTTTTAGACCTGCGTGCTTCTAGACCTGTGTGCTTCTAGATCTGCATGTTTCTAGACCTGCGTGTTTCTAGACCTGCATGTTTCCAGACCTTCGTGTGTCTAGACCTGCGTTTTTGTAGACCTGCATGCTTCTGACCTGCGTGCTTCTAGACCTGTATGTTCCTAGACCTGTTTGAAGTACTACATTGTTTGAGGTCAATCAGAGACTTTTGTGTCTGAGGAGAATCGCTCTCAAGCTGAATTATTATTGAAATGATGTCCGCTTGCCTTCGTTAATGACGGCTGGTAAAAAAAAATGTGCTGCGCTGTGATTGGTCGAGGCTGAACAGCCAATAAAGGACCACCTGTGACTACCACCAAGAAGAGTTATTACATTTTAATCCTTCCTCAGCTGTGCTCACATTAAAAAGCAACACTGCAGCGAATCATCCGCGTGGCTGATGAGACCTTCGCTGAGCGTGGGAAACCTCAGTGTCGCCGCGAGACCAGGGACCAACAAACATGGGGGAGGCCAAAACAAAAATAATAGTAATTTTATTTCAACAAGGAAACGACGGAGACAGGGAGAAGAAGTCAAGAAACACCAAGAAAAACAACACCCGTATCACAGCATATCATAGCAACTCACACACACCCTGCCCTCTGGTGGATCATGTATGGTACTGCAATTATTGAATATAACAGCTGAGGCAGAAGGTCTGACAAACAAACCTTCTTAAACTCACACACACACACACACACACACACACACACACACACACACACACACACACACACACACACACACACACACACACACACACACACACACACACACACACACACACACATAAAAAAGGATAAATAGCTTTATAGTCAGTAAAGCCAAAGTGGGTCAGACATCAAAGTAGTCCCTAGAAAAGCTGCTGGACACACACACACACACACACACACACACACACACACACACACACACACACACACACACACACACACACACACACTTTCTATCTCCAAATTGCTACTTGAATGGTCTGTGCACACACACTAACACATTTTTGAAGACACATTCTCGCGCTTACTCCAAATTGCCTCACTCGTCTCTGCTCTTCACACACACACACACACACACACACACACACACACACACACACACACACACACACACACACACCCCCACACACACACACACGCACATGCACACGCACACGCGTTTAGTAAATTGCAGTGCACGGCTGTCATGGCTGACCAAATAACAGCTATCAGGCAGCGTGAGTGCTTTGGACAAACAACACGTAAAAACACACACACACACACACACACACACACACACACACACACACACACACACACACACACACACACACACACACACACTTGCATGCGCACACAGAAACCACACACACACACACACACGGACGCACGCACTCATACGTTTATATATATATATATATATATATATATATATATATATATATATCAATATATATATATATATATAGGTACATATGTATATACTTTACATACATACTGTATATACATATATACATTTATATATATATACATATATATATATTTATACATACACATATATAAATATACAAATATATACATTTATACACACATATATATAAATATATGCACACATATATATATATATATATATACATATATACTTATACTGTATATATACATATATAAAAATGCATATATATATATATATATATACATATATAAAAATATATACATATAAATATATATGTGTATGTATGTATATATATATGTATAAAAATATACACTATATATATATATATATATATATACATACTGTATATACATATAAAAAATAAATACATATACAAACCCCGTTTCCATATGAGTTGGGAAATTGTGTTAGATGTAAATATAAACGGAATACAATGATTTGCAAATCATTTTCAACCCATATTCAGTTGAATATGCTACCAAGACAACATATTTGCTGTTCGAACTGATAAAAAATTGTATCACCAAAAATGATTCCCGGGCGCGGCCACCGCTGCTGCCCACTGCTCCCCTCACCTCCCAGGGGGTGATCAAGGGTGATGGGTCAAATGCAGAGAATAATTTCGCCACACCTAGTGTGTGTGTGACAATCATTGGTACTTTAACTTTAACTTTAACTTTTATATACATATATAAAAATATATACATATAAATATATATGTGTATGTATGTATATATATATGTATAAAAATATACACTATATATATATATATATATACATACTGTATATACATATAAAAAATAAATACATATTCAAACCCCGTTTCCATATGAGTTGGGAAATTGTGTTAGATGTAAATATAAACGGAATACAATGATTTGCAAATCCTTTTCAACCCATATTCAGTTGAATATGCTACAAAGACAACATATTTGATGTTCAAACTGATAAACTTTTTTTTTTTTTGTGCAAATAATCATTAACTTTAGAATTTGATGCCAGCAACACGTGCCAAGGAAGTTGGGAAAGGTGGCAATAAATACTGATAAAGTTGAGGAATGCTCATCAAACACTTATTTGGAACATCCCACAGGTGTGCAGGCTAATTGGGAACAGGTGGGTGCCATGATTGGGTATAAAAGTAGATTCCATGAAATGCTCAGTCGTTCGCAAACAAGGATGGGGCGAGGGTCACCACTTTGTCAACAAATGCGTGAGCAAGCTGTTGAACAGTTTAAGAAAAACCTTTCTCATCCAGCTATTGCAAGGAATTGAGGGATTTCACCATCTACGCTCCGTAATATCATCAAAGGGTTCAGAGAATCTGGAGAAATCACTGCACGTAAGCAGCTAAGCCCGTGACCTTCCATCCCTCAGGCTGTACTGCATCAATAAGCTACATCAGTGTGTAAAGGATATCACCACATGGGCTCAGGAACACTTCAGAAACCCACTGTCAGTAACTACAGTTGGTCGCTACATCTGTAAGTGCAAGTTAAAACTCTCCTATGCAAGGCAAAAACCGTTTATCAACAACACCCAGAAACGCCGTCGGCTTCGCTGGGCCTGAGCTCATCTAAGATGGACTGATACAAAGTGGAAAAGTGTTCTGTGGTCTGACGAGTCCACATTTCAAATTTTTTTCGGAAACTGGACGTCGTGTCCTCCGGACCAAAGAGGAAAAGAACCATCCGGATTGTTCTAGGCGCAAAGTTGAAAAGGCAGCATGTGTGATGGTATGGGGGTGTATTAGTGCCCAAGACATGGGTAACTTACACACCTGTGAAGGCGCCATTAATGCTGAAAGGTACATACAGGTTTTGGAGCAACATATGTTGCCATCCAAGCAACGTTACCATGGACGCCCCTGCTTATTTCAGCAAGACAATGCCAAGCCACGTGTTACATCCACGTGGCTTCATAGTAAAAGAATTATGAAGCCTAAAATAGCACAACGGAGACCCCCGGACTGTTGAACAACTTAAGCTGTACATCAAGCAAGAATGGGAAAGAATTCCACCTGAGAAGCTTCAAAAATGTGTCTCCTCAGTTCCCAAATGTTTACTGAGTGTTGTTAAAAGGAAAGGCCATGTAACACTGGTGAACATGCCCTTTCCCAACTACTTTGGCACGTGTTGCAGCCATGAAATTCGAAAGTTAATTATTATTTGCAAAAAAAAAAAATAAAGTTTATGAGTTTGAACATCAAATATTTTGTCTTTGTAGTGCATTCAATTGAATATGAGTTGAAAAGGATTTGCAAATCATTGTATTAAATGAATGATGAATGGGTTATACTTGTATAGCGCTTTTCTACCTTCAAGGTACTTAAAGCGCTTTGACACTACTTCCACATTCACCCATTCACACACACATTCACACACTGATGGCGGGAGCTGCCATGCAAGGCGCTAACCAGCACCCATCAGGAGCAAGGGTGAAGTGTCTTGCCCAAGGACACATATTCCGTTTATATTTACATCTAACACAATTTCCCAACTCATATGGAAACGGGGTTTGTATATAATATACATAAATATATATACATATATACGCATATATACATATATATATATACACATATATATACATATATACATATTGTCATGTCTGTGTGATCATGTTTTTGTCTTAGTCATGTTTTATTTAGTTATTGGACTTTTTAGTTTCTGGCTTTTCACTCCCTTGTCTTGTTTCCATGATTACCCCATTAGTTTCACCTGTTCCACGTTTGGACTCATTGTGCACTCTTGTTTGTCACCATAGCAACCATTAGTTTTCACCTTGTCACGTCACGCACCTGTTTCACGTTTTGAGTCACGCACCTGTTTTCGTTAATCATGTCTGTAGTATTTAAGTTCATTGTTTTTCAGTTTGTCTTTCTGGTGACATCCCCATATTTATGCTTCTGCACACTCTCCACACCCTTATGATCCTTGCTGCTCTTTTTTCATGCCGGTTCCATGCCAAGTAAGTTTTTGTTTATTAAGCCACAGTTAGTGTTTTTTGTTGTTCATAGTTTTTGCCTTTGTGCAAGTGTTTGGTTTCATAGTTTGTTCCCCGCCATTGTGCGCGCCTTTTGTTTGATCCTTTTTTTTGTAGCTTTAGTGTTTAAATAAATCATGTATTCCCCTTCACGCCACGTATGGTCCAAATCTTTTGCACCTCGGGAGAACAAACCACGCCATAGTCCGAGTCCTGACACATAAACAGTATGTATACATATATAAATATATATTATATATATGTATGTATATATATATATATATATATATATACATACACATATACATATATATATATATATATATATATATATATATATATATATATATATATATATATATATATATATATATATATATATATATATATATATATACCACCCACCCACCACCACGAAAAGAATACCTACCGGAATTAATAAAAGGCTATCGATGCTGTCATCTAGCAAAGCTGAATTTGACCAAGCAACCCCCCCGTACCAAAAAGCCCTTGATGAAAGCGGATACAATTTCACCCTCACCTATGAACCCACGCCAGGAAACCAGCCAAAAAAGAACAGAAAACGAAACGACATCATCTGGTACAACCCCCCATACAGCAAAAACGTCTCAACTAACATTGGACACAAATTCCTCAATCTGATTGACAAACACTTTCCCAAAGACAACACCCTAAGAAAAGTATTCAACAAGAACAACATTAAATTGAGCTACAGCTGTATGAACAATATACGACAAATCATCTCAAACCACAACAAAACAATTGCAAATGAGCCGTCGGCCCCCGGACAGAGCGACTCCAAAACCAACAAAGGCTGCAACTGTCGAAAGAAACCTGATTGCCCTCTCAACGGGGGGTGCTTACAAACATCAGTTGTCTACCAATCTAAGGTAACACGCAAGGACATTAACACATCCGACACATATGTAGGATTAACCGAGGGAGAATTCAAAACCAGATGGAACAATCACAAGGCTTCTTTCAGGAACCAAAACCTGCGAAATACCACAGAACTCAGCAAACACATTTGGGACCTCAAAGACAATAATGTTGAATATTCAATAACATGGCAAATTCTTGCATCTAGCACACCTTACAATAGTGGTAATAAAAGATGCAACCTATGCTTGAAAGAGAAACTGTTTATTATTTACCGTCCAGACCTGTCGTCCCTCAACAAGCGCAGCGAAATTGTAACAACATGCCGCCATAGACGGAAACACCTCCTAGGTAACACATGAGCCAATCACCACGCCCCTACACCAGCCTGTACCCACCCACTCTGTGCCCTATATAAACCATGGTATGCGAATGCTCCCATTAAAATCTCCTGATGATTGAGGGTACCCCCCTCATGAAACAGGCCTGTAGAGATGAAATAGTCTTGTGATTTTTTTCCCACACATACATATATTGCGCTCTACTACGGTATCGAGCACTATTTTTTGGATAACCTTATTAAGACATATATATATATATATATATATATATATATATATATATATATATATATATATATATATATATATATATATATATATATATTTATATATGTATACATACAGTATATGTATATATGCATATATATGTGTATATATATTTATATATGTGTATATATGCATACATATTTATGTATATGTGTATATATGTATATATATATATATTTATATATGTTTATTTATATACAAACCCTGTTTCAATATATATATATATATATATATATATATATATATATATATATATATATATATATATATATATATATATATATATATGTATGTGTGGGGAAAAAAAATTACAAGACTATTTCATCTCTACAGGCCTGTTTCATGAGGGGGGGGTACCCTCAATCGTCAGGAGATTTTAATGGGAGCATTCGCATACCATGGTTTATATAGGGCACAGAGTGGGTGGGTACAGGCTGGCCTAGGGGCGTGGTGATTGGCTCATGTGTTACCTAGGAGGTGTTTCCGTCTATGGCGGCATGTTGTTACAATTTCGCTGCGCTTGTTGAGGGATGACAGGTCTGGACGGTAAATAATAAACAGTTTCTCTTTCAAGCATAGGTTGCATCTTTTATTACCACTATTGTAAGGTGTGCTGGATGCAAGAATTTGCCATGTTATTGAATATTCAACATTATTGTCTTTGAGGTCCCAAATGTGTTTGCTGAGTTCTGTGGTATTTCGCAGGTTTTTGTTCCTGAAAGAAGCCTTGTGGTTGTTCCATCTGGTTTTGAATTCACCCTCGGTTAATCCTACATATGTGTCGGATGTGTTAATGTCCTTGCGTATTACCTTAGATTGGTAGACAACTGATGTTTGTAAGCACCTCCCGGAGAGGGGGCAATCAGGTTTCTTTCGACAGTTACATGCTTTGTTGGTTTTGGAGTCGTTCTGACTGGGGGTCGACGGCTCATTTGCAATTGTTTTGTTGTGGTTTGAGATGATTTGTCGTATATTGTTCATGCAGCTGTAGCTCAATTTGATGTTGTTCTTGTTGAATACTTTTCTTAGGTTGTTGTCTTTGGGAAAGTGTTTGTCAATCAGATTGAGGAATTTGTGTCCAATGTTCGTTGAGACGTTTTTGCTGTATGGGGGGTTGTACCAGATGATGCCGTTTCGTTTTCTGTTCTTTTTTGGCTGGTTTCCTGGCGTGGGTTCATAGGTGAGGGTGAAATTGTATCCGCTTTCATCAAGGGCTTTTTGGTACGGGGGGGTTGCTTGGTCAAATTCAGCTTTGCTAGATGACAGCATCGATAGCCTTTTATTGATTCCGGTAGGTATTCTTTTCGTGGTGGTGGGTGGATGGTTGCTGTCATGGTGCACGTATTGGAGTGTTGTGTTGGGTTTCGTGAATGGTTGGTAGCTGTTATTTCTCAGGTTGAAAGTGACGTCAAGGAAGTTGACGGTTTGCTTGTTGGCTTCAATCGTGATCCGTAGGCCGTTCTCTTTGAAAATTTGGCATATGCGCTTCTTGGTATTCTCGCTGCTCCTTGGCGAGGCGCGACACACTGCCAGTCCGTCATCACGGTAAATACCAAGGTTCAGATTGAGGCCAGCGAGCTGGGAGAGGAGGAAACTCCCAACGAGTTCACACGTTTCTGCTCCGTCAAAACTTCCCATAGTGACGTCAAATGTTGCATTGTTCTTTTTTTGCCATGGTGTATTGTTGTGGATGAGAATGGAGTTTTTTGCGTGGATGATGATGTTTCTTTCGTTGCCTGTGATTGAGTCGTAGTCTGAGGCGAAGTCTAGTGCTTGAGTCAGTAGGTCTTGCGTGATGGAAGGGTAAAATTCTTCGATATCAAAGGAGATAAAGTTGTGCTGTTGTTTGTCTTGGATGTTGTTGAACCATTTGATTACTGCTGCTGTATTTCTCCATTGGTTGAGTGGTGTTTTGTCCTTGATTTTTGTGTTGACTCTGTCCAGGATTATTTTGCTGATTTTTCCTATTTCAGATTTAGTTGGGTTTATTAGTCGGCATGTTGGGTTATTTGCGAAGTTGGGTTTGTGATCCTTCAATGTGATGAAGGCTTCCTTGTTGGCTGTGGCGTCCACCCTGTCCTCAATGTCCAGTTCAGCCGCGATCCTTTTATTTTCCAGGTGGATGTTCTGTAAGGTATTGGGTTGCGCTTTTTTGTATGATTTGGTGATGCTTCTGTCCAGTAAGGTGTGGTGTTCTGGTATGTCCATTCTGTAGAAGTTTGTGGTTTTATCGGCAGCTATGATGAGGTTGTTTACTTTCTTGATGCGCTCCTTGTCATTTTTCAGCTTGGTGAGGAGTGGGTTGCGGATTGGCTTGAATTTGACTGATTGTATCATTTTGAGCATGTCGTTCTCAAAATCCTTTAGTTCCTCAATATATATATATATATATATATATATATATATATATATATATATATATATATATATATATATATATATATATATATATAACCAATTGATATTGAGAATCTTTTCACAGACAATCATTATAACCATTATCCAGGAATTAAGTCATAAACTGGTTATGGGTAATAAACAAAATCATTAACTGGTTATGGGTAATGAATAAAGTCATAAACTGATAAAAGGTAGTAAATAAAGTCATAAACTGGTAAAAGGTAGTAAATAAAGTCATAAACTGGTTATGGGTAACAAATAAAGTAATGAACTGGTTATGGGTAATAAATAAAGTATTTACTGGGTTATGGGTAATAACCTGGTAAAGAACATGCTTCAGTCACTGTTTGAGCCTTGGCGGAGGTCTTTGGTCGATCATAGATGGATTGTTTGATACTTTCACACTGTGCCTGACAATGACTGACTGAGAGCGTGTTGACACTTCTTGAGTGGGAAGTGGCGCACGAGAGAAGAGAGATTTTTGGTGAGTCCTCCTCCACAACCCTGACTGAGACCAGCATCCTCCCACCAGACCGGTGCTCCGTGGAGATGCAAACGCACACAATGTGGCACAAATCACACACTGATTGGCGGCCGCAAAGCGCAAATCAAGACTGACTGGCGGCCGCACTCGGTTGCCATGGAAGCGTCGGCGACTTTGGCACACTTGAGATGCTGCGCTATGCTGATGTGTTTCATTGAGACTCGGAATGTCTTCCTCGGAATCACTTAGCGAGAAGACGGTTGATGACAAACCACTTGTTCTACCAGGGTTACAGGTCGTCTAACAGCAGCTGAAGGAAAAAAAACATCACAGCATATCAAAGCAGTCCACAAAGGCTGGCTCGTAGTATGCAATAATGCCGATATGACCCCTGGCAGAAGTAGAAGCGTTACGACATCAGAACTCTCGGATTGGATACTGAAAAGTGTTATCCTCTTCATCGTTCATGATGAATATTTTCAAACAATAATAGTAATAATTGAGTGGATTTATGTAATGCCTTCCTAGACACTTTACAGCGAGAACAATGTTCACACATTGATGTAAGAAACTACACCATACTTGCCAACCCTCCCGAATTTTCCGGGAGACTCCCGAAATTCAGCGCCTCTCCCGAAAACCTCCCGGGACAAATATTCTCCCGAAAATCTCCCGATTTTCAGCCGGAGCTGGAAGCCACGCCCCCTCCAGCTCAATGCGGACCTGAGTGAGGACAGCCTTTTTTTTATGACGGGAGGACAACAGGGTGACAAGAACTAAATCATCCAGACTAGAGATAAATTGTATTATTATGTCCATTTTACCTAAAAATAAATATATTTATTAATTTAAAAAAAAAAAAAACTAAATACATTTTTTTAAATATTTTGCTAAAAACACCAAAATGAATTGTATTTTTATTTGTATTTTTTCGTGACTCCTTATTACATCCAGCCATAGAATTATACATTAAAATAAACATGTTTGAAATAATTGATTTTAAACTATCATAATAATTCATTTAAAATGACCATATTTAATTATTAAAATAATTGCTTGTTTATCAACAACTTTAGCATTTTATTCATTACATTTTGAAACTCTCAGAAGCCAAGTTATGTTATATTCCTTAATATTTATTTATGCCAGTTTGAAGTATCAATTATCGAAACACAGTTTTGTTTGCATATTTTCAGGATGTATATATATATATATATATATATATATATATATATATATATATATATATACCGTATTTTCCGCACTATTAGCCGCACCTAAAAACCACAAATTTACTCAAAAGCTGACAGTGCGGCTTTTAACCCGGTGCGCTTTATATATGGATTAATATTACGATTCATTTTCATAAAGTTTCGATCTCGCAACTTTGGTAAACAGCCGCCATCTTTTTTCCCGGTAGAACAGGAAGCGCTTCTTCTTCTACGCAAGCAACCGCCAAGGTAAGCACCCGCCCCCATAGAACAGGAAGCGCTTCTTCTTCTACTGTAAGCAACCACCCGCCCGCGTAGAAGAAGAAAAAGCGCGCGGATATCACCGTACGTTTCATTTCCTTTGTGTGTTTACATCTGTAAAGACCACAAAATGGCTCCTACTAAGCGTCAGGGATCCGGTTCATGAAAAGACGCAATCTCTCCATCCGCACACGGATTACTATTTCACAGCAACTGATATTCCTGTGAACCGCACTGTGGATACAACGGGAGCACGTACGGTGAATATTCGCACCACAGGGAATGAGAAGTCATCCTTCACTGTGGTTCTAGCTTGCCATGCTAATGGCCAGAAACTTCCACCCACGGTGATATTCAAAAGGAAGACCTTGCCAAAAGAGACCTTTCCAGCCGGCGTCATCATAAAAGCTAACTCGAAGGGATGGATGAAGAAAAGATGAGCGAGTGGTTAAGGTAAGTTTAAGTTTACGCGAAGAGGCCGGGTGGCTTTTTTCACGCAGCTCTGTCCATGTTGATATACGTATGTTTGTGATTGCACATTTGCGTACATTTTGGGAGTGAACAGAGTTGTTAGAACGCTGGTTTTTAATATATTATTAAAGTTTGACTGACCTATCTGACTGTTTTTTTGACATTCCTTTAGCGCAGTTAGATGCGGCTTATAACACCGGGCGGCTTATAGGTGGACAAAGTTTTGAAATATGCCGTTCATTGAAGGCGCGGCTTTTAACCCAGGGCGGCTTATGGTGCGGAAAATACGGTATATAAATATATATATATATATATATATATATATATATATATATATATATATATATATATATATATATATATATATATATATGTATGAAATACTTGACTTGGTGAATTCTAGCTGTCAATATACTCCTCCCCTCTTAACCACGCCCCCAACAACGCCCCCAACCACGCCCCGCCCTACCCCCGACCACGCCCCCACCCCCCACCTCCCGAAATCGGAGGTCTCAAGGTTGGCAAGTATGAACTACACTATATTGCCAAAAGTATTTGGTCCCCCATCCAAATGATGAGAATCAGGTGTATAAAATCAAGCACTTATGCATGGAGACTGTTTCTACAAACATTTGTGAAAGAATGGACCACTCTCAGGAGCTCCGTGATTTCCACAGGATGCCACCTGTGCATAAAGTTCCATAAAGACATGGATGACAGTCTGGTGTGGATGAACTTGACTGGTCTGCACAGAGTCCTGACCCGACCCCGATAGAACACATTTGACATACTTGCCAACCCTCCCGGATTTTCCGGGAGACTCCCGAAATTCAGCGCCTCTCCCGAAAACCTCCCGGGACAAATTTTCTCCCGAAAATCTCCCGAAATTCAGGCGGAGCTGGAGGCCACGCCCCCCTCCAGCTCCATGCGGACCTGAGTGACGTGTTGACAGCCTGTTCACACGTCCACTTTCCCACATTATAAACAGCTAATGATCGAGGGCGAGTTCTTGGTTTCTTATGTGTGTTTATTGTTAGGCAGTTTCATTAACGTCCTCCCAGCGCGGTAACAACACACAACAACAGCAGTCAAGTTTTCGTCCCCCGTAAAGCAGTTGGTCTGCCGTAAACAGCAATGTTGTGACACTTTTAAACAGGACAATACTGCCATCTACTGTACATGCATATGTGACCCACCCATAATGTGTCACATTTTTGTGTTGATTTATTTATTTTATTTTTGTGTAGGGCGTTTCTTCCCAATTGAATGCTATCACCTGCAGACCAGAAGTGTCTTGTCATTCTGATGAGCGCGACCAGTCTGTGAACAATTGAAACGTCCTGTGTGCTTTTTCCTCCTGTATAACAGGTTAGTTTTGGTGAATCAACTCACTGAATAATATCCATGTGATCTTTATAAGTTTAAGTACACATTCTGGTGGTGGAGCCTAACTCTAAAGTGTTTGTGAGTTGTAGTTTGTATTTGTGAATGAATCCAGTGCACAGCTGCGGTAATCGATACAAAAAGGCGTGGTGAGTGCGCAATGTTTATAGAGGAACTTCTGATCCTAATTCAGACTCCCAAATTAGAGCTCCCGTTTTCTTATTGATTTTATAATGTATATTTGTATAATGTGTGTGTTCTGAAATAGTGACAGAGAATAGAACAAGGATGGACAATTCAACCCTTAACTCAACAATGAGTAGATGAGTGTTATGTGTGTGTATATGTGTAAATAAATGAACACTGAAATTCAAGTATTTCTTTTATTCATTTATATATATATATGCAATAAAAAAAATTAATATATAGCTAGAATTCACTGAAAGTCAAGTATTTCTTATATATATATATCTTAACCACACCCCCAACCACGCCCCCTACCCCCCAGACCCCCACTTCCCGAAATCGGAGGTCTCAAGGTTGGCAAGTATGACATTTGAGATGAATTAGAACGGACCCTGAGAGCCAGGTCTTCTCGACCAACATTCGGTGTGTGACCTCACCAATGCGCTTTTGGAAGAATGGTGGACAATTCCTATAAACACACTCCGCCACCTTGTGGACAGCCTTCCCAGAAGAGTTGACGCTGTAATAGCCGCAAAAAGGTGGACCCACAGTCAGGTTCAAACACTGATGACATCTATTAATCAGACAAGAAGCAAGGAATCATGCAGAGACAGAGTTCAATTTAGCTCATGAGGAGAACGCATGGAGCTGCACCCTTAGTCAAAGTCTCGCCCTACGCTCTAAGGTTCAGCTCCTGCGTCCCTCTATTTATTCAGGAGTTCCACAGTCAACAATACTAAGGCCGCCTCTAAAAGGAGTGGTCACATATATTATGCAAAGCAGGTCCAGGACGCACGATACGTGACGGAATGTGCTGGGGGCCTTGGGATTTCGCCTTGTCCCCGCTTCGTCTGCGTGTTGGCATCTTATCTTCGTTGAGGTCCTTGAAGTCCTTGGCTATTAGCGGGCTAAAACAAAGATAACATCTGTGGCTGAGGCAACCCCCCTCAGACAAGAAGTTGTGTCCTTGCATAGATTAGAAAAGTCTAACTTGAGCACAATAGCTAATAACTAAAGCAACGGACTTTAAGCATACTAAAGTTAGTGTGATAATATATATATAATTATTCTAACACCCACATCATATTGAACCCTATGGGTTAGGAATGGGATGGCACTTCAAGTTCATATGTGAGTCAAGGCAGGTGGCCAAATATAGTGTACATTGGTATGCACAGCTGTACTACAGTAGACTGACAACAACATGGTTGCCAAACATTCACTCATTCATACAACAAACATTCCTTCATATTCATAAACCAAACATTGTTTAAATTCATACTTATGAACTGAGGTGGCTGAAGGCTCTTGCACAGACACACAACAGTGATTAAATGTATTAAATATATGTTGTATACATAAATAAATATATATATATATATGTATCTTATCAGTATTAGAACAAAGAGGCTGTATTCCTTTCTGGTAAGGGTGGAGGCTGTTTTCCTATTCAATAAGTTGTCTCTTCCCGTTTGATTTTCAGACCACTTCTGGATGCTGGTATTAGCACATTTGTAAGGACTGGTCTCCTAAAGCTTTAGTAAAACTTGATAATATTCCTATTCTGTCTTGATGGTCCTTCTTTCTCAACATATATGTCATCTGAAAGAAGTTGGGATTGACCAGTGACTTTAATTCCCTGACAGGAAGACTGGTCAGACACAACGATATACATATACAGTAAACATACATACAGTTGAACTCCCCAGGGGTTGCTGAAGGAGGGAGGGAGGAATTTCAGAGCAGCTATCACTGCCATGTCTCCCGGGATGTTTATTGCGCGACCTCGCCAAGGCCATTTGAGGGAGGCGGGTTGTAGATAAGGATTGTTGTTTTCCAAGTGAGCGAACACAATCTCATGACTTGTCTGATCCTAATCGTCTGTTCGGGCCCCGGAGTTAATCGTTCTTTGCATTTCAGAAAGTATCTCCTCGATGCTTTCCAGCTTGCGATTCAATTCTGAGAACGGTCCCCCCGGCCCGACCCATACTGACCAGCTGCGGGCAGCCTTCGGGCTCCTTGAACAGCTGCCATGGTCTTTCCCGATTTGCCCACGCACCAAAGCAAGCGAGGCTCGGCCCAATCAGCAGACGCCCTGCCATCACAGTTCCAAATAGAAACTGATAAGCAACAGAACCCGCCATTTCTCCCCCGAGTCCCTCATGCACCCGAGAGCAAACGTTCCCCCGAACCTCTGCTCCTTGTTAAGAACATCTTGTCCGTTTGAGTTGAGAGTCCAGTTCATCAATTCCATGTCAAGATGTTTAGATTCTGGAGAACAGCGAGGAAAGAGAGGCTCTTAAAGTATAACTTTTATTCATCCTCTACGAAAAGAAGAAATTAGTTTGCCTTTGCATAAAAACTTATCAATCGGCGGGGCGGTTGCTGGTTGTTCCATCTCCATCGTTGGGGTCCCTGCGGGAGGGGTGGGTGGTTCCCGTGGCCCTGTACCTGGGTGGTCCTGCGGCGGCCGATTTGGGTGGGGTGGCCGGGGGCTGGCCTCGCCGCGCTCTCCGGGGGTGGGGGGTGGGCTCGTGGGGGCCCGGTTTCCGGTGGGGCGGGGGCGGTCTTCCCGTCCGGTTGCGGGGAGTCTCTGGGTCCCTCGGGCGGGGCGTCTCGCCTTTCTGCCCGTGTGGGGTGTGGTCTCTCCCTGGCTTGGGGTCTGGCTGTCCCC
The DNA here is from genome assembly GCF_033978685.3 of Nerophis lumbriciformis. Taxonomy (NCBI): domain Eukaryota; kingdom Metazoa; phylum Chordata; class Actinopteri; order Syngnathiformes; family Syngnathidae; genus Nerophis; species Nerophis lumbriciformis. The sequence goes on from NC_084549.2 coordinate 5,613,121, forward strand.
TGCTTTTCTCGTGCCCTGTCCTCTGCCGGGTGCGTCTGTCTGCGGCCTGCTGCTGGCCCTTGTGGGCGGTACGGTGGGCCGGGCTCTGGGGTTCCTGTCGCTGGCCGGCTTGGCTGCGTGGGGGCGGTGGTCCCTGGTTCCCTGGGCACCACGCCTACTGTTTGTGGGTTGGGCTCTCCGGGGTGATGGGGCCGTGCTCTGGCTCCCACGCACTCTGGGAGTCGATTGTATTGTACATGCAAATTCACATATGCTCACATACGTACATAGGTACCTACGCTCCCACATACATACACAAATACAGTACATATTTACCTACCTAATGTTCGTACATCCACACGCACATTCAATATACAAACATACACATACACATACTGTACATATACATTCACTGTACAAACACATATACACATTCTGTACACATACATTCACTGTACAAACACATATACACATTCTGTACATATACAAGTACATATGCATACTTACACTCATGCACATAATCACGTTGCATCAAACATATATTAACGTTGTTGCCCTAGGGTAAACTGGGTGTAACACATGGCACACTGACAAAGCTTAACCTATTGTGACTATAACAATCTACAAGGTTAATGTAGGTTGCTTCTCTTTCTCCCCCTCCATTTTTCTGCATTCTTTCGTATCTCAAGTTATCATTACGTATATGTATTGTTGCATTTAAACAACTGTATTGTTGATAATAAAGGTAAATTATTGGTATTGTTCATTATCAATAGCGCTATTTCTATTGGTATTTGTATTGATCCATTTGTAGTGTAATAATGCTCATTGTCATTTCTGTATTATTTTTTATTTTTCGCTAACTGCTTGTTTGCTATTACTTTTACCATCATATTTGTACATGTCATATTTGCTGATGTTGCTCTATTGTTGTTGTTGTTGTTGTTTTTGTCTCTCTGTCTAATCCCCCTCTTGTCCCCACAATTTCCCCCTCTGTCTTCTTTTTTTTTCTCTTTCTATCCCCTCCTGCTCCGGCCCGGCTGCACTAAATGATAATATAAATACATTTAATAAAGTCAAATACAAATAAGGCAACAAGAGAAGTATCCTACACTTCTCTTTTGTAAAGTAAATCTGAACAGCCGACATGGGCATCTACATCAACTATATGATTTGCCTGAGAAGCTGGACAGGACAAAAAAAAAAAAAAAAAAAAAAACTTGATTTTTTTTTAAACTAGTTTGATAAAAACTTGATTTTTTTTTAAACTAGTTTGATAAAAACTTGATTTTTTTTAAAACTAGTTTGATAAAAACTAGATTTTTTTTTAAACTAGTTTGATAAAAACTTGATTTTTTTTTAAACTAGTTTGATAAAAACTTTATTTTTTTTAAATTAGTTTGATAAAAACTTGATTTTTTTTTAAGACAAGTTTGATAAAAACTTGATTTCTTTTTTAAAACTAGTTTGATAAATACTTGATTTTTAAAAAAAATAGTTTGATAAAAACTTGATATTTTTTTAAACTAGTTTGATAAAAACTTGATTTTTTTTAAAACTAGTTTGATAAAAACTTGATTTTTTTTTCAAACTAGTTTGATAAAAACTAGATTTTTTTTTTAACTAGTTTGATAAAAACTTGATTTTTTTTTAAACTAGTTTGATAAAAACTTGATTTTTTTTTAAACTAGTTTGATAAAAACTTGATTTTTTTTAAACTAGTTTGATAAAAACTTGATTTTTTTTTAAAACTAGTTTGATAAAAACTTGATTTTTTTTAAAACTAGTTTGATAAAAACTTGATTTTTTTTAAAACTAGTTTGATAAAAACTTGATTTTTTTTTTAAAACTAGTTTGATGAAAACTTGATTTTTTTTTAAACTAGTTTGATAAAAACTCGATTTTTTTTAAAACTAGTTTGATAAAAACTTGATTTTTTTTAAAATAGTTTGATAAAAACTTGATATTTTTTTAAACTAGTTTGATAAAAACTTGATTTTTTTTAAAACTAGTTTGATAAAAACTTGATTTTTTTTTCAAACTAGTTTGATAAAAACTAGATTTTTTTTTAACTAGTTTGATAAAAACTTGATTTTTTTTTAAACTAGTTTGATAAAAACTTGATTTTTTTAAACTAGTTTGATAAAAACTTGATTTTTTTTTAAACTAGTTTGATAAAAACTAGATTTTTTTTTCAAACTAGTTTGATAAAAACTAGATTTTTTTTTAACTAGTTTGATAAAAACTTGATTTTTTTTTAAACTAGTTTGATAAAAACTTGATTTTTTTTTAAACTAGTTTGATAAAAACTTGATTTTTTTTAAACTAGTTTGATAAAAACTTGATTTTTTTTTTAAACTAGTTTGATAAAAACTTGATTTTTTTTTAAAACTAGTTTGATAAAAACTTGATTTTTTTTAAAACTAGTTTGATAAAAACTTGATTTTTTTTTAAACTAGTTTGATAAAAACTTGATTTTTTTTTTTAAAACTAGTTTGATGAAAACTTGATTTTTTTTTAAACTAGTTTGATAAAAACTCGATTTTTTTTAAAACTAGTTTGATAAAAACTTTATTTTTTTTAAACTAGTTTGATAAAAACTTGATTTTTTTTAAAACTAGTTTGATAAAAACTTGATTTTTTTTTAAACTAGTTTGATAAAAACTTGATTTTTTTAAAAACTAGTTTGATAAAAACTTGATTTTTTTTAAACTAGTTTGATAAAAACTTGATTTTTTTTAAAAACTAGTTTGATAAAAACTTGATTTTTTTTAAAACTAGTTTGATAAAAACTTGATTTTTTTTAAAACTAGTTTGATAAAAACTTGATTTTTTTTTAAAACTAGTTTGATAAAAACTTCATTTTTTTTTAAACTAGTTTGATAAAAACTTCATTTTTTTAATAAAATAAAATAAAATAAATAAATAAAAAGTGTAAATCTAGTATTTAACTTTTGTTAAAAATTTAACTTTTGTATATAACTTTTGTTAAAAGTGTAACTTTAGTATATAACTTTTGCTGAAAAAAGTAAATTTAGTATATAACTTTTGTTAAAAGTGTAAATCTAATATATAACTTTTGTTAAACATGTAAATTTAGTATATAACTTTTGTTAAATATGTAAATTTTGTATATAACTTTTGTTAAAAGTGTAACTTTAGTATATAACTTTTGCTAAAAAAGTATATATAGTTAAAATATGTTAAAAATTTAACTTTTGTAAATAACTTTTGTTAAAATTTAAAATTGAGTATTTAGCTTTTAATAAAGATGTAACTTTAGTATAACTTTTTTGTTAAAAATTTAACTTTTGTAAATAACTTTTGCTAAAATTTTTAATGTAGTATATAACTTTTGTTAAAAGTGTAACTTTAGTATATAACTTTTGTTAAAAATTTAAATTTTGTATATAACTTTTGTTAAAAATGTAACTTTAGTGTATTACTTTTGTTAAAAGTGTAACTTTTGCCCGGTTAAAAAAAATAATTAAAAAAAATAAATAAAAAGTGTAAATCTAGTATTTAACTTTTGTTAAAAATGTAACTTTAGTGTATTACTTTTGTTAAAAGTGTAACTTTTGCCCGGTTAATTAAAATAATTTAAAAAAATAAATAAAAAGTGTAAATCTAGTATTTAACTTTTGTTAAAAATGTAACTTTAGTGTATTACTTTTGTTAAAAGTGTAACTTTTGCCCGGTTAAAAAAAATAATTAAAAAAAATAAATAAAAAGTGTAAATCTAGTATTTAACTTTTGTTAAAAATGTAACTTTTGTATATAACTTTTTTTAAAAGTGTAACTTTTGCCCGGTTAAAAAAATTTTTTTTTAAAATAAATAAATAAAAAGTGTAAATCTAGTATTTAACTTTTGTTAAAAATTTAACTTTTGTATATAACTTTTGTTAAAAGTGTAACTTTAGTATATACATTTTGCTGAAAAAAGTAAATTTAGTATATAACATTTGTTAAAAATGTAACTTTTGTATATAACTTTTGTTAAAAATTTAACTTTTGTATATAACTTTGTTAAAATGTAACTTTTGTATAAAACTTTGTTAAGAATGTAACTTTAGTGTATTACTTCAGTTAAAAGTGTAACTTTTGTCCGGTTAACTCTTGGGGTGGTGACCTGAAAAAGGTAGGACATTGCAGGTGTTAAATACTCAAAAGTCCAAAAGAACAAACCGAGTGCAGAAGGGATAGCACAGAAAAAAGCACAGGGAAAAGCTGTCCATGAAAATGCAAGCTTTAGGAAAAGCTTCAAACCAAATGAAATACAAAACTACAACAAAAAATGATTACAGTATAACAGTTTTCGTACCTTTGACTTACAGAGACAATGATCCTACCACGAGGGAGACTGCTTTAATTAGCCCTGGAGTGCTCATTAACACCAGGTGTTAATGACACAATCTGCAGCGCTCAGAAGAAGGGTAAAGCGACTGCAACGTAATACAAACAAAACCGGAAGTGAAACAAAAACAAGAGCGCACAACAGGAAGTGCAGCCAAAAACACCCACAAAGTAAAGAAAGAATGGCCTAAACTACAGGTGGTAACAACTTCTCTATCAATCACAGGTTGTCATGTCTGTGTAATCATGTTTTGTTTTAGTCATGTTTTTAGTTATTGGACTCTTTAGTTTCTGGCTTTTCACTCCCTTGTCTTGTTTCCATGATTACCCAATTAGTTTCACCTGTTCCACGTTTGGACTCATTGTGCACTCTTGTTTGTCACCATAGCAACCCATTAGTTTTCACCTGTCACGTCACGCACCTGTTTCACGTTTTGAGTCAAACACCTGTTTTCGTTAATCATGTCTGTAGTATTTAAGTTCAGTGTTTTCAGTTTGTCTTTCTGGTGACATCTCCACATTTATGCTTCTGCACAATCTCCACACACCCTTAAGACCCTTGCTGCTATTTTTTTCCATGTCCATCGTTCACGCTGCTCCTTTTTGTCCATGCCAAGTAAGTTTTGTTTATTATTGCCACAGTTAGTGTTTTTTGTTGTTCATAGTTTTTGCCTTTGTGCAAGTATTTGGTTTCATATTGTTCTCCGCCATTGTGCGCGCCTTTTGTTTACTTCCTGTTTTTGTAGTTTAAATAAAAATGTACTTACATTCCCGTCTCGCCCGAGCCAACTTTCCGTTGCATCCCGGAAAAGTATACACCCAAGACCAAGTCATGACACAGGTTATCTTGGATCAAGTTTGTTCATTTGTATTTATGTATTCAATGTATTTTATTGAATTGTATTTAATTGCAGAATGTGATATCCTTAGTCTGAATCATCTTTCAAAACATGATGTTAGTTGTTGATGGCTTCAATCTGAGACTCTGTAGTCTGGAGATAGTTAACTCAAATAGTGTGGATTATTTCAATGCATATTATTTTAGTCCTGTTGGTTTTCGTCCTGGTCGTGGAACTGTGGACCAGCTCTATACTCTCGGCAGGGTCCTTGAGGGTGACTGGGAGTTTGCCCAACCAGTCTACATGTGCTTTGTGGACTTGGAGAAGGCATTCGACCGTGTCCCTCGGGAAGTCCTGTGGGGAGTGCTCAGAGAGTATGGGGTATCGGACTGTCCGATTGTGGCAGTCCGCTCCCTGTATGATCAGTGCCAGAGCTTGGTCCGCATTGCCGGCAGTAAGTCGGACACGTTTCCAGTGAGGGTTGGACTCCGCCAAGGCTACCCTTTGTCACCCATTCTGTTCATAACTTTTATGGACAGAATTTCTAGGCGCAGTCAAGGCGTTGAGGGGATCTGGTTTGGTGGCTGCAGGATTAGGTCTCTGCTTTTTGCAGATCATGTGGTCCTGATGGCTTCATCTGGCCAGGATCTTCAGCTCTCACTGGATCGGTTCACAGCTGAGTGTGAAGCGACTGGGATGAGAATCAGCACCTCCAAGTCCGAGTCCATGGTTCTCGCCCGGAAAAGGGTGGAGTGCCATCTCCGGGTTGGGGAGGAGATCTTGCCCCAAGTGGAGGAGTTCAAGTACCTCGAAGTCTTGTTCACGAGTGGGGGAAGAGTGGCTCGTGAGATCGACAGGCGGATCGGTGCGGCGTCTTCAGTAATGCGGACGCTGTATCGATCCGTTGTGGTGAAGAAGGAGTTGAGCCGGAAGACAAAGCTCTCAATTTACCGGTCGATCTACGTTCCCATCCTCACCTATGGTCATGAGCTTTGGGTTATGACCGAAAGGACAAGATCACGGGTACAAGCGGCCGAAATGAGTTTCCTCCGCCGGGTGGCGGGGCTCTCCCTTAGAGATAGGGTGAGAAGCTCTGCCATCCGGGGGGAGCTCAAAGTAAAGCCGCTGCTCCTCCACATCGAGAGGAGCCAGATGAGGTGGTTCGGGCATCTGGTCAGGATGCCACCCGAACGCCTCCCTAGGGAGGTGTTTAGGGCACGTCCGACTGGTAGGAGGCCGCGGGGAAGACCCAGGACACGTTGGGAAGACTATGTCTCCCGGCTGGCCTGGGAACGCCTCGGGGTCCCACAGGAAGAGCTGGACGAAGTGGCTGGGGAGAGGGAAGTCTGGGCTTCCCTGCTTAGGCTGCTGCCCCCGCGACCCGACCTCGGATAAGCGGAAGAAGATGGATGGATGGATGGATTATTTTAGTCCTGGTTTTATTTCAAACCCTACCAACATGTCTATGGAAGTTCTCACTCATCAGGGTATTGTCTTTTCAGGACATCCAATACAACATATTTATAATATAACATACTTATAATATAACATATTTATGATAAAACATAATTCATTTTTTTTTACAACTGCAAATATTCAAATTATATATCTGATTCAAAAGTCATCCTTTTTGGAGCAATGTATCAGGTGCTGTCAGTCTGGAACCCCAGGAAACCAGGACGAGCCCCCAAATTGTTGCGCTTTGGACCAGTTGTTCCTCCCAGGGAATTCAAGTCACAATTCGCTCCCAAGCTCTTTACGACACTTAAAGCTGAGTTGAAAAACCACCAGAGACAGAATAGGTATTTTGTTGTATATTCTCAAAGCTTTGCCAATATACATTTTGAGACCAGTCTAACCCTAGAACATTCTATTGCGCCTCCCAAAATGGTCTGTCTTCCCGATCCCACCACCCTCTCTCTCTCGTCCCATCTCTGTAGACAAAACAAATGCTAGTCAAAACACATTCCAAAGAACTCAAGGTTAACACACACAGTATACTTGCTGACAGAGCATCAAGAGAAGAAATGGAAAACACGAGCTGTTTTCAAATATGACTAAGAAATGAAAGAAGTACAACTTAAATTCGGATATATGTAAATATCTGCCTCCGACAACAGGAAACAGAAAACAATTGTTGAGCCCTGACTGGAGGGCGAGGCAGGCATAAATAGCAGCCTGATTGGCAGGGAGACATGCAGGAAGTGGAACTAAAATAAGAGCGCTGACAGGAAATAAACACAAACTAAGGAACCATAACAAGATGTGAATGATTACAATAATAATAATTACAATAATATTTACAATAATGATAACGAATATAATATTAATAATATTAAAATACCATCACAAAATGTGTCACTATTAATCGTCATTTCATCAAAACAGAAAAAATTCACTTCCTCTTCTTCTTGGTGACTTTTTTTCCAAGATCCTTTGCTGCGGAAACACTCTAACAAGAAGTTTGGATTTGTTATTTTATATTTTTAGTACAAAAGTAGAAGGCTAAACAAGTTCTCCACTGCTTTATTTTCTTTCTGCATCAACTAACGTCTCATTAGTCGCAGAATTATTCATCAAACCCACACAAGTACGCGTGCACCTCCTTTGGGAAAGATGGCAGTGTGCGTGTGTGTGTGTGTGTGTGTGTGTGTGTGTGTGTGTGTGTGTGTGTGTGTGTGTGTGTGTGTGTGTGTGTGTGTGTGTGTGAGAAAGAGACAAGTGCTGACAGTCCAGGCGCCCAGTCCCTTACAAGGTCAGCATCTGTGTGTGAGTGTGTGTGTGTGTGTGTGTGTGTGTGTGTGTGTGTGTGTGTGTCTGGGGGGTAAAGTAGGGGGGAGTTAGACAATGTACCACCTGTGCCCCCTGCTATGTCCGCTCCCAGCAGATGCTCTGAAAGTCAAACACACACACACACACACACACACACACACACACACACACACACACACACACACACACACACACACACACACACACACACACACACACACACACACACACACACACGCAAAAATGTTTATCATGAGTATCATGCAGTGTTATCAAAGTCAACTAAGGTTAGTGGTCACTAAATATGATTAAATAAATAAATATTTCAGCTCCTTTTGAATGTATTCTCTTGAAAAGTTCTACGAAATTTTTTCCCCCTTGTTGGCCGTAATGAAGAAGGTCAGTAAATTGGCCCAAGCCAAATAAATGAAAAGTATCCAGTAGAATTTCTGACAAGCCAAGGAAATGGAAAGTATCCAGTAGAACTGCTGACAAGCCAAAGAAATGAAAAGTATTAAGTAGAAGTTGTGACAAGCCAAGGAAATGAAAGGTATCCAGTAGAACTTCTGACAAGCCAACGAAATGAAAAGTATCCAGTAGGACTTCTGACAAGCGAAGGAAATGGAAAAGTATCCAGTAGAACTTCTAACAAGCCAAGGAAATGAAAAGTATCCAGTAGATCTTCTGACAAGCCAAGGAAATGAAAAAAATCCAGTAGAACTTCTGACAAGCCAAGGAAATGAAAAGTATCCAGTAGAACTTCTGACAAGCCAATGAAATGAAAAGTATCCAGTAGACCTTCTGACAAGCCAAGGAAATGGAAAGTATCCAGTAGAACTGCTGACAAGCCAAGGAAATGAAAAGTATCCAGTAGACCTTCTGACAAGCCAAGCAAATGGAAAGTATCCAGTAGAACTGCTGACAAGCCAAGGAAATGAAAAGTATCCAGCAGAACTGCTGACAAGCCAAGGAAATGAAAAGTACCCAGTAGAACTGCTGACAAGCCAAGGAAATGAAAAGTATCCAGTAGGACTTCTGACAAGCCAAGGAAATGAAAAGTATCCAGTAGAACTTCTGACAAGCCAAAGAAATGAAAAGTATCCAGCAGAACTTCTGACAAGCCAAATAAATGAAAAGTATCCAGTAGAACTTCTAACAAGCCAAATAAATGAAAGGTATCCAGTAGGACTTCTGACAAGCCAAGGAAATGAAAAGTATGAAGTAGAAGTTGTGACAAGCCAAGGAAATGAAAAGTATTCAGTAGAGATTCTGACAAGCCAAGGAAATGAAAAGTATCCACTAGGACTTCTGACGAGTCAAGGAAATGAAAAGTATCCAGTAGGACTTCTGACAAGCCAAGGAAATGAAAAGTATCCAGTAAAACTTTCTAACAAGCCAAGGAAATGAAAAGTATCCAGTAGGACTTCTGACAAGCCAAGGAAATGAAAAGTATCCAGTAGAACCTCTGACAAGCCAAGGAAATGAAAAGTATCCAGTAGAACTTCTAACAAGCCAAGGAAATGAAAAGTATCCAGTAGAACTTCTGACAAGCCAAAGAAATGAAAAGTATCCAGCAGAACTTCTGACAAGCCAAATAAATGAAAAGTATCCAGTAGAACTTCTAACAAGCCAAATAAATGAAAGGTATCCAGTAGGACTTCTGACAAGCCAAGGAAATGAAAAGTATGAAGTAGAAGTTGTGACAAGCCAAGGAAATGAAAAGTATTCAGTAGAGATTCTGACAAGCCAAGGAAATGAAAAGTATCCACTAGGACTTCTGACGAGTCAAGGAAATGAAAAGTATCCAGTAGGACTTCTGACAAGCCAAGGAAATGAAAAGTATCCAGTAAAACTTTCTAACAAGCCAAGGAAATGAAAAGTATCCAGTAGGACTTCTGACAAGCCAAGGAAATGAAAAGTATCCAGTAGAACTTCTGACAAGCCAAGGAAATGAAAAGTATCCAGTAGAACTTCTAACAAGCCAAGGAAATGAAAAGTATCCAGTAGGACTTCTGACCAGCCAAGGAAATGAAAAGTATGAAGTAGAAGTTATGACAAGCCAAGGAAATGAAAAGTATTAAGTATAAGTTGTGACAAGCCAAGGACATGAAAAGTATCCAGTAGGACTTCTGACAAGCCAAGGAAATGAAAAGTATCCAGTAGAACTTCTAACAAGCCAAGGAAATGAAAAGTATTAAGTAGAACTTCTGACAAGCCAAGGAAATGAAAAGTATTCAGTAGAGCTTCTGACAAGCCAAGGAAATGAAAAGTATCCAGTAGGACTTCTGACAAGCCAAGGAAATGAAAAGTATGAAGTAGAAGTTGTGACAAGCCAAGGAAATGAAAAGTATTCAGTAGAGATTCTGACAAGCCAAGGAAATGAAAAGTATCCACTAGGACTTCTGACGAGTCAAGGAAATGAAAAGTATCCAGTAGGACTTCTGACAAGCCAAGGAAATGAAAAGTATCCAGTAAAACTTTCTAACAAGCCAAGGAAATGAAAAGTATCCAGTAGGACTTCTGACAAGCCAAGGAAATGAAAAGTATCCAGTAGAACTTCTGACAAGCCAAGGAAATGAAAAGTATCCAGTAGAACTTCTAACAAGCCAAGGAAATGAAAAGTATCCAGTAGGACTTCTGACCAGCCAAGGAAATGAAAAGTATGAAGTAGAAGTTATGACAAGCCAAGGAAATGAAAAGTATTAAGTAGAAGTTGTGACAAGCCAAGGAAATGAAAAGTATCCAGTAGGACTTATGACAAGCAAAGGAAATGAAAAGTATCCAGTGGAAGTTGTGACAAGCCAAGGAAATGAAAAGTATTCAGTAGAGCTTCTGACAAGCCAAGGAAATGAAAAGTATCCAGTAGGACTTCTGACAAGCCAAGGAAATGAAAAGTATGAAGTAGAAGTTGTGACAAGCCAAGGAAATGAAAAGTACCCAGTAAGATTTCTGACCAGCCAAGGAAATGAAAAGTATCCAGTAGAACTTCAGACAGTTGCCGTGAGGCAGCGCACATTACCAACGTCAACGTCACTCTTGATACATCTCGTCTTGGCCGTGGAAAGAGCCGTACGCCAGGTTTTTGTGCGCCCACAGGCTTAAGACGTGAAGACCTGGTCTCTTCTTGGTCCTAAATATTGTACTGGGTACTGCAGCCATAATATGACAAAACCTGCCTACAGAAATGAAGTGGAGCGGCCGACTAGGTGGTGCAGGGAAAACAACCCGGTCCTTAACACCACCAAGACGAAGGAGCTGATCATGGACTTCCGGAGGGAAAAAAAACGGAAAGTATCCAACCACTGTACATCAACGGGGACTACGTGAAGAGGGTCTCTAATTTCAGGTTCCGGGGCATCCAGATGGAGGAAGACCTGTCGTGGACTGCGACCACCTCAGTGACCATCAAAAAGGCACAGCAGAGACGTTACTTTCTGAGACTCCTCAGAAAAAACCACCTGTCACAAAAACTGCTTGTGTCTTTCTATGGCTGCTCAATAGAGAACGTGTTGACATACTGCATGTGTGTATGCACTGAAGACATCTATTAAACAAGACAAGAAGCAAGGAATTAAACAGAGACATAATTAAATGTAGCTCAATGAGGAGAAACGCGTAGACACTGTACCCTTGCACAGTGTCTCAACACGTCCTGGCGAAAGATTGAACGCCTCCTCTTTTATTTGGACTTTCCCTGATTACATGGCAACAGCTGTTTCCAAGGGACAGGGGTCGTAAACAGCCATCGCCTTTGATTACCACAGTTCAAAGAAAAGGCCGTAAACAGTTCAAAGAAGAGGTGCCTGGAACTTGGGCAGATCCTGCGTTCTCTCCGCTTTGTAGTTCTCGGGTCAAAAGAAAATCTTTCTGTGGATTACAATACATGCAAGAAACAGAACACCTTCATGTTGCTTCCCATCCTACAAGCCTTCTTGAACCCAAGGCATAAAAGATCTATGTATCTTAGTACCATGTTCTTATGTGTTTATGTGTCTTTATGAATTTGCACTAAAGAAGTTTGCTTGCAATTTTGTTGTACAATGTACAATGACAATAAAGATCTATTCTATTCTACTGACAAGCCAAAGAAAGGAAAAGTATCCAGTAGAACTTTTGACAAGCCAAGGAAAGGAAGTTTAAACGAGTTGTACTCGAGTAGCGCTTTTCTACCTTCAAGGTATTCATAGCGCTTTGACACTACTTCCACACTCACCCATTCACACACTGATGGCGGGAGCTGCCGTGCAAGACCCTAACCACGACCCAATCAGGAGCAAGGGTGAAGTGTCTTGCTCAAGGACACAACGGACGTGGCGAAGTTGGTAGAAGGTGGGAATTCAATCAATCTATCAATCAATGTTTACTTACATAGCCCTAAATCACGAGTGTCTCAAAGGGCTGCACAAGCCACAACGACATCCTCGGCTCAGATCCAACCGATTGAACCAGGAACCTAGTCAGTGGCCAAGTGGTTAAAGTGTTAGTGTCCGCCCTGTGATCGGTAGGTTGTGAGTTCTAACCCCGGCCGAGTCGTACCAAAGACTATAGAAATGGGGCCCATTACCTCCCTTCTTGATACTTTTCATTTCCTTGGCTTGTCAGCAGTTCTACTGGATCATTTTAGGGTTAGGGTTAGGGCATACTTGCCAACACTCCCGGATTTTCCGGGAGACTCCCGAATATTCAGCGCTCTCTCCCGAAAACCTCCCGGGACAAATTTTCTCCCGAAAAACTCCCGAAATTCAGGCGGACCTGAGTGACGTGTTGACAACACACAACAACAGTGTCTACCGTAAAGCAGTTCGTCTGCCGTAAACAGCAATGTTGTGACACTTTTTAAACAGGACAATACTGCCATCTACTGTACATGCATATGTGACCCACCCATAATGTGTCACATTTTTGTGTTGATTTATTGATTTTATTTTGTGGTTTGAATTCGTTTTTGGGAGCTGTCATTACACATTTATCAGTATTCACATTGGTCAGTAGGGGGCAGTAGGGCGTTTCTTCCCAATTGCATGCTATCACCTGCAGACCGGAAGTGTCTTGTCATTCTGATGAGCGCGACCAGTCTGTGAACAATTGAAACGTCCTGTGTGCTTTTTTCCTCCTGTATAACAGGTTAGTTTTGGTGAATCAACTCACTGAATAATATCCATGTGATCTTTATAAGTTTAAGTACACATTCTGATGGTGGAGCCTAACTCTAAAGTGTTTGTGAGTTGTAGTTTGTAAATGAACACTGAAATTCAAGTATTTATTTTATTTATTTATATATATATATATATATATATATATATATATATATATATATATATATATATATATATATATATATATATATATATTATAGATGCGCGGTTTGCGGGCACAACCGCGGAGTCCGCGTATTATCCGCGGATCGGGCGGATGAAATTAAAAAAATTTTGATTTTATCGGCGGGTCGGGTCGGGTCGGGTCGGGTGGTTGAAATAAAAAACAATTCGATTTTAAATAGATTCAGGCGGGTGGCAGTTAAACCAATTGGTAAATATATATACATAGTTAAATGTTGTTACCCACATACGAAAAACGAGCAGGCACCTGCAGCATATGCCACAACAGAAGAAAAAAAAGAAAAAGAGATGGACACTTTTACGGAGCGGAGAAGGGACGCCTCCCCGGGGTCCGGGACCGAGGCCCCTTCCCCCGAGAGGGCCCCACCGGGAGCCGTAGCTGAGGCGATCCGCGAGAAGGGCCCGACGCACGTCCAGGGTCACCACCGCGCCCACCGCACCGACACCCCGCCTCGTCCGCCTTCGCCGCGGCCGGCGTCACGGCGGCCGGGGGCTCGTAACAGGGGTCACTCCGCGCGCTTCGCCCGCGCAGCTTACCTGCCCGCCACCCCTGTTGCCGGGGGCGCGTAACAGGGGTCACTCCGCGCGCAGTGCGCTCACGAAAGGGGTGGGGCTCACCCTGGTTGATATAGACAGCAGCTAGGACGGTGGCCATGGAAGTCGGAACCGGCTAAGGAGTGTGTAACAACCCACCTGCCGAATCAACTAGCCCTGAAAATGGATGGCGCTGGAGCGTCGGGCCCATATACCCGGCCGTCGCCGGCAGCGAGACGCGCTTGGAGGTGCGCTCAGCGCGGCTCCCATATGATTGCACACTGGTGTGCGTCTGGGTCGTGACAGCGTGGCACGCGAATGTCTGTGCTGCATTGGATCAGTCTCCTTTCTTTAACAGGCAAAAGCTTTATAACCTCACTAATGCCTTGCATCGTCTATATTGGATATATAACAACGGGCGGGTGCGGGCGGGTGCGGGCGGATGGCGGGCGGATGCGGTTCTGATCAAATGTTAGATCGGGTGGATTGCGGATGGTTGACGACTTTCTGATGCGGTTGCGGATTAAATAATTGCCTATCCGCGCATCTCTAATATATATATATATATATATATATGTATATATATATATATGGCTGTCATCTAGCAAAGCTGAATTTGACCAAGCAACCCCCCCGTACCAAAAAGCCCTTGATGAAAGCGGATACAATTTCACCCTCACCTATGAACCCACGCCAGGAAACCAGCCAAAAAAGAACAGAAAACGGAACGACATCATCTGGTACAACCCCCCATACAGCAAAAACGTCTCAACGAACATTGGACACAAATTCCTCAATCTGATTGACAAACACTTTCCCAAAGACAACACCCTAAGAAAAGTATTCAACAAGAACAACATTAAATTGAGCTACAGCTGCATGAACAATATACGACAAATCATCTCAAACCACAACAAAACAATTGCAAATGAGCCGTCGGCCCTCAGACAGAGCGACTCCAAAACCAACAAAGGATGTAATTGTCGAAAGAAACCTGATTGCCCCCTCAACGGGGGGTGCTTACAAACATCAGTTGTCTACCAATCTAAGGTAATACGCAAGGACATAAACACATCCGACACATATGTAGGATTAACCGAGGGAGAATTCAAAACCAGATGGAACAATCACAAGGCTTCTTTCAGGAACAAAAACCTGCGAAATACCACAGAACTCAGCAAACACATTTGGGACCTCAAAGACAATAATGTTGAATATTCAATAACATGGCAAATTCTTGCATCCAGCACACCTTACAATAGTGGTAATAAAAGATGCAACCTATGCTTGAAAGAGAAACTGTTTATTATTTACCGTCCAGACCTGTCATCCCTCAACAAGCGCAGCGAAATTGTAACAACATGCCGCCATAGACGGAAACACCTCCTAGGCAACACATGAGCCAATCACCACGCCTCTAGGCCAGCCTGTACCCACCCACTCTGTGCCCTATATAAACCATGGTATGCGAATGCTCCCATTAAAATCTCCTGACGATTGAGGGTACCCCCCCTCATGAAACAGGCCTGTAGAGATGAAATAGTCTTGTGATTTTTTTCCCACACATACATGTATATATATATATATATATATATATATATATATAGCTAGAATTCACTGAAAGTCAAGTATTTCTTATATATATATATATATATATCTTAACCACGCCCCCAACCACACCCCCCGCCCCACCCCCGACCACGCCCCCACACCCCCACCCCCACCCTCCACCCCCCACCTCCCGAAATCGGAGGTCTCAAGGTTGGCAAGTATGGGTTAGGGTCCCTTCTTGGGACTTGTGTGTGTGTGTGTGTGTGACTATCATTGGTACTTTAACTTCACGGCCACTCTCCCAACGGCGCCACGCCATCCCCCAAAGGAAAAGTATCCAGTAGAACTGGAACGTTTGCCGGGACTTTCCGGGATTTGGTGGTCTCCCTCTTTAGGAAGGGGCAGACAGAGTTGATAAGGTTCAGTGAAAAGCTTGAGTACTTGTAAAATTGTCTTTTCATAAAACAAGTGGTTTGCTTACCTCCTAAAACTGTCTCTCGCCAACCAGCCCCGGAGGGATTAGTTAGGAATCATTGCTGATCCAAGAACACCTCGGAGAACACGGTGGCCGTCTTCTCTCACATCTGAATGTGCTTCACAGGAGGGAAGTTTAAGATTCATCAGCATCTTCGTATCATCTTATGCTGACTTGACCGCGTATCAATAATTAATTTGCTCACGGACAGAAAAGTTTGAAGTCTGGGTTTGGCGTCCCCTGTGAGGCAGCGCTCTCACCACTTCAGGACCCGCTGGCCGTCTGGACTTTTCTACTTCTTTACAGCCACCGGGTTTTTAGAGCCAGACTTGCAAGACTCATAACAGCAAACCTTTGTAGACCTTCACTAGGCAGGTTGGTCGTACGTTTAGAACCTCTGACAGAACCCCTTCACTAGGATTTTGGTCCAGACCAGTGCATACTTGCCAACCCTCTCGAATTTTTCGGGAGACTCACGAATTTCAGTGCCTCTCCCGAAAATCTCCCGAGACAACCATTCTCCCGAATTTCTCCCGATTTCCAGCCAGACAAAAATATTGGGGGCGTGCCTTGAAGGCACTGCCTTTAGTGTCCTCTCTCACCTGAAAAGGAGACTATTATACAGTATATGTCTCTGTTATCCATAGGTTTATCTCATACTTGCCAACCTTGAGACCTCCGATTTCGGGAGGTGGGGGGCGGGGTGGGACGGGGGCGTGGCTGGGGGCGTGGCTGGGGGCGTGGCTAAAGGGGAGGAGTATATTTACAGCTAGAATTCACCAAGTCAAGTATTTCATATATATATATATATATATATCTATATATATGTATATATATATATATATATATATATATATTAGAGATGCGCGGATAGGCAATTTCATCCGCAACCGCATCAGAAAGTCGTCAACCATCCGCCATCCACCCGATGTAACATTTGATCAGAACCGCACCCGCCCGCACCCGCCCGTTGTTATATATCTAATATAGACGATGCAAGGCATTAGTGAGGTTATAAAGCTTTTGCCTGTTAAAGAAAGGAGACTGATCCAATGCAGTACAGACATTCGCGTGCCACGCTGTCACGACCCAGACGCACACCAGTGCGCAATCATATGGGAGCCGCGCTGAGCGCACCTCCAAGTGCGTCTCGCTGCCGGCGACGGCCGGGTATGGGCCCGACGCTCCAGCGTCATCCATTTTCAGGGCTAGTTGATTCGGCAGGTGGGTTGTTACACACTCCTTAGCGGGTTCCAACTTCCATGGCCACCGTCCTGCTGTCTATATCAACCAGGGTGAGCCCCACCCCATTCGTGAGCGCACTGCGCGCGGAGTGACCACTGTTACGCGCCCCCGGCAACAGGGGTGGCGGGCAGGTAGGCTGCGCGGGCGGAGCGCGCGGAGTGACCCCTGTTACGAGCCCCCGGCCACGGGGGTGGCGGGCAGGTAAGCTGCTTACCTGCTGCGCGTGACGCCGGCCGCGGCGAAGGCGGACGAGGCGGGGTGTCGGTGCGGTGGGCGCGGTGGTGACCCTGGACGTGCGTCGGGCCCTTCTCGCGGATCGCCTCAGCTACGGCTCCCGGTGGGGCCCTCTCGGGGGAAGGGGCCTCGGTCCCGGACCCCGGCGAGGCGTCCCTTCTCCGCTCCGTAAAAGTGTCCATCTCTTTTTTTTCTTCTTCTTCTGTTGTGGCATATGCTGCAGGTGCCTGCTCGTTTTTCGTATGTGGGTAACAACATTTAACTATGTATATATATTTCCGAATTGGTTTAACTGCCACCCGCCTGAATCTATTTAAAATCTAATTTTTTTTTTATTTCAACCGCCCGAACCGCGGATAATCCGCGGACTCCGCGGTTGTGTCCGCAAACCGCGCATCTCTAATATATATATATATATATATATACATATACATATATATATATTCATTTTATTATATGTATATATATATATATATATATATGTATATATATATGTATGTATATATATATATATTTATTTTATTATATGTATATATATATATATATATATATATATATATATATATACATATATATATATATTTATTTTATTATATGTATATATATATATATATATATATATATATATATATATATATATATATATATATATATATATATATATATATATATATATATAAAATAAATACTTGAATTTCAGTGTTCATTTATTTACACATATACACACACATAACACTCATCTACTCATTGTTGAGTTAAGGGTTGAATTGTCCATCCTTGTTCTATTCTGTCACTATTTTTCTAAGCATGCTGAACACCCTCTCTGATGATGCATTGCTGTGTGGCACGCACAAGAGTGCTTTCATCAAATGCACTAGATGGCAGTATTGTCCTGTTTAAGAGTGTCACAACATTGCTGTTTACGGCAGACGAACTGCTTTACGGTATACAAAAAACGTGACTGCTGTTGTTGTGTGTTGTTGCCGCGCTGGGAGGACGTTAATGAAACTGCCTAACAATAAACCCATGAGGACCTGAGTCCGCCTGAATTTCGGGAGATTTTCGGGAGAAAATTTGTCCCGGGAGGTTTTCGGGAGAGGCGCTGAATTTCGGTAGTCTCCCGGAAAATCCGGGAGCGTTGGCAAGTATGGTTTATCTATAACCCATAAAGTAGGCAGGCACGGAGCTTTTTCTCAGCGTGTGTTTATTCCAGCCGGCACGTTAATACACTGACACACAACATCCGGATTCCCATCATGCATTGCTTCAAAACTACGGCAAGTAGTAATGTCCAAAAACATAACAGAGACGAAGCAGAAGAGACAGTCAAGATGGCTATGGTGATAACATCCCGTTCTCATTTGCGGATGTTTTCAACAAATCCGTAAAGGATATGTTCGCTCGCCAGTACTCAAATGGCAGAACAAAGGCTACTCAAATAGTGAAAGGTAAGTTTTTTTTTGTTTTTTTTAAAGTAAGCAGTAAGTACAGTACAGTTAGTAGAACAACTGTGTTTTCATTACTGTGTACTGTACTATATAAGAAATACTTGATTTTCAGTGAATTCTAGCTATGAATATACTCCTCTCCCCTTAATTTCGGCCGCCGCCCGCCACCCACCCCGACCCCGCCCAACCCAATCTCCCGACTAGTGTTGTCCCGGTACCGGTACCAAAATGTATTCCGATACTTTTCGGTACTTTTCGATACTTTTCTAAATAAAGCGGACCACAAAAAATTGCATTATTTGCTTTATTTGAACAAAAAAATCTTACGGTACATGAAACATATGTTTCTTATTGCAATTTAGTCCTTAAATAAAATAGTGAACATACTAGACAAACTTGTCTTTTAGTAGTAAGTAAACAAACAAAGACTCCTAATTAGTCTATGCACTAACATATTGTGTCATTTATCTACTGTACCTATTATTGTGGCAACATTATTAAGGACAAGCGGTAGAAAATGTTCAAATACTGTTAATATTTGCTTATTTTCTGTTTTAACATCTTCTATCTACTCTTCTGTTAAAATGTAATAATCACTTATTCTTCTCTTCTTTGATACTTTACATTAGTTTTGGATGATACCACACATTTATGTATCGATCCGATGCCAAGTAGTTACAGGATCATACATTGGTCACTGTGGAGGGGGGCGTGGTCTGCGGGCCTGCCGCGGAGCGGGTTGTGTAAGGACCGGCCTCGAAGCCAGCGGCAGGTGAGTGGATTGCCCAGCTGGGGCTGGTTATCTAATTGTCAGGACGGGGAGTTTTACGCAGCTTACAGCAAGGATTGTTTTCCCGGGATGCAATCGGACTAGACCGGACATCGGTAGAAGGTAGGAACATTTTTAATTATGATTATAACTCAACGAAGTACAAAACAAAAAGGCGCACAAGGCGAAGGCACGAACTAACACTAACACTATGAACATAAAACAAACAACACTTGAAAAGAGCAACATGAACTATGACATGAGCAGAGCATGAAATGAACATCAAGCATGAAACTATCAATGTCGCCAGGACGACTAACTGACCACGACAGGCTTAAATAATAATCTCCTGATTAGAACAGGTGCGTGCATAAGGCAGGTGAAACGAATGAGTAGTCATGGAAACCAAACAAGGGAGCGCAAACAGGAACTATGAAGTCTTAAACAGAAAATAACAAAAAAAAACATGATCCAGACCACAGATCATGACACTAATTACCTGTCGCCCTTATTAGCAGCAGCCGGCCCGAGACACGTTGTTGGAGTTGGAGTTGGAGTTGGAGCCAGACGAGCCGCACATGCCCGAGAGACTGAAAAGTTGCTGAAAAGAGTGCTGACCTGGTGCGTGTGCGCACAATAAAAAACATTGTTGCAACAGACTACCGGGCTCACGAGAGGATCTTTGTGGTCAGAAGAACCCACAGGAAGGCAACTTCCACAGTCATATTCAAAGTCCTCATGTGTCCAGGAACGGATTTTCTGAGTTTATAAACATAATATGAATTTAGAAACAAACGAAAGAAGATGTTGTGATGCCAAGAAATATTGATGTAATCATAGTAGTATTGACTAGATACTCTCCGGTGCTTGGTATCATTACAGTGGATGTCAGGTGTAGATCCACCCATGGCGTTTGTTTACATTTTGACGCCGGTGAGCTATTGTATCCTCCTACGGTGTGTAGTGAAGCATGTTTGGCTGTTCCTCGTACTTGTAAGAAACTTACTTTATTCGTAGCCATGGAGGTGAGGATTAGTGATTTGGAAGTAGCTAGAACACTGCAGACTGCGGATGGATGTTAGTTGCTAGCTAGCTAGCCTCTTCTTAAGGGTGTTTCAGTGTTATAACTTCACCTTTATCTTTACTTTTTAC
Source organism: Nerophis lumbriciformis (assembly GCF_033978685.3). Lineage (NCBI taxonomy): Eukaryota > Metazoa > Chordata > Actinopteri > Syngnathiformes > Syngnathidae > Nerophis > Nerophis lumbriciformis. The sequence continues at coordinate 5,633,811 of NC_084549.2, forward strand.
ACCAAAATGCGTCCGTTTTCCCTTTTCTGTCTACACACTGTGTCTGCTTGTAAGTACTCTGTGTGTGTGCGCTGCCAAACATGCTCCTATGCTCGTAAAACAAGCAATGGCGGTATAGTACCGAATATGATTAATTAGTATTGCGGTACTATACTAATACCGGTATACCGTACAACCCTAGTCCAGACGTGTGCACAGTGCTCCTTTGTTTTGACATTGATTAGCTGCGTGTTGTCGGCATTATTCCGTTGATGCAAGTAAGAGACAATCACGGTGGCAGAAAGTGCGCAGTTTTGCTCCATAAAGTTGTCGTTAATGGTTGTCGTCCTTAAAACGTCTTGTAAGGTGTCGCCATTGTCAGGTTTGTCACTGACCGTGTAGTTATGTTTTGGTTTTTCCTCTGTCTTTATTTCCTGTCAGCGCTCTTATTTTGGTTATTTCCTGCTTTTCTCCCTGAGTGCTGTTTTCCTCAATTTAGCCATCATTGCCAGAATCCCGTCAAGCCTCTCCGCCATCGAAATCCCCGCGGGGTTTGTGACTGGCTGGAGTATTCTGTCACGAATCAGCCACAGCTGAGGGAAAACAGCACTCAGGGATGAAAAGCAGGAAATAATCAAAATAAGAGCGCTGACAGGAAATAAAGACAGAGGAAAAACCAAAACATAACTAAACCTGACAGCCATAGCTGATGCAAAACGTAGTTTTATCTGTTGTGTCACTCACAGAAGTACAGTAGTAGAAGTACAGAGTACATTACCTTCATTTGGTTTACAGTATAACTTGGATTTTATGTTGCATAGATTTGCAGTGCACACAGAACACGTGCCAGCAGGGAGTATTAGAACTATTATTATTTTGACTATTTCTTTATTAGAAGAAGTATGAGAATGTGTTTGATATTTCATGCAGTGATTGACAGTGAAGCCAATTAGCAATGCGTCGAGGAGGGCGTTGAGGCTAGCATTGATTATGCTAAAAGACTTCCTGCTTGGCACTAATAAAATAAGTGTAGAATTAGCAGCGAGCGGCTGCGAATGTAATCAATCACACGAGTAACAACGTGGCCTGGACGGATATCGACACGCAGGCCTCGTTAGGCGCAGTGCTTGCTCGGCAACTTTTACGTCGGAGATTTATGTTGGTGAACTTACACTGAACATGAACTACGGTCACTTCATTAGGTACACAGCGTGACGACATGTTCTGCCTCATTCTTAGACAGATAACAAACTATGGTCACTTCATTAGTTAACATAAACTATGGTCACTTCATTAGGTACACAGCGTGACGACATGTTCTACAATATTCTTAGACACTAAACATAAACTATGGTCACTTCATTAGGTACACAGCGTGACGACATGTTCTACATCATTCTTAGACAGATAACAAACTATGGTCACTTCATTAGGTACACAGCGTGATGAAATGTTCTACCTCATTCTTAGACAGATAACAAACTATGGTCATTTCATTAGTTAACATAAACTATGGTCACTTCATTAGGTACACAGCGTGATGAAATGTTCTACCTCATTCTTAGACAGATAACAAACTATGGTCATTTCATTAGTTAACATAAACTATGGTCATTTCATTAGTTAACATAAACTATGGTCACTTCATTAGGTACACAGCGTGATGACATGTTCTGCATCATTCTTAGAGAGTTAAAGTAAACTATGGTCACTTCATTAGGTACACAGCGTGACGATATGTTCTACCTCATTCTAAGAGAGTTAAAGTAAACTATGGTCACTTCATTAGGTACACAGCGTGACAACATGTTCTACCTCATTCTTAGAAAGATAACAAACTATGGTCACTTCATTATTTAACATAAACTATGGTCACTTCATTAGGTACACAGCGTGACGACATGTTCTACAATATTCTTAGACACTAAACATAAACTACGGTCACTTCATTAGGTACACAGCGTAATGACATGTTCTACATCATTCTTAGACAGTTAAATTAAACTATGGTCACTTCATTAGGTACACAGCGTAACGACATGTTGTACCTCATTCTTAGACGCAGGGCCGGCCCGTGGCATAGGCCGTATAGGCAAATGCTAAGGGCGCCGTCCATCAGGGGGCGCCACGCCAGTGCCACAAATGTTGGAGAAAAAAAAGTTGGTACTATTATTTCTAAATACAAAAAATAATCCCACGTTAATTAAAATGCAAAGTAAAGCCTATATAATAGAAATATTATTTGTTACAACATTACGCCCCCCCCCCCCCCCCCCCCGCACTGTGTGCCCCCTCCCTTCCCGTATCATGACTCTTTTTGGACGTCACCACATCAAAAAATCAACACAAGATGTCAAAACGGCCAAAACTGTCAGGTGCCCAGGGAAGAAAAAAGAGAAAAGAAGAGGAGGAGAAACGAGAAAAGACAGAGGTAGCAGGTAGGTAACGTTAGCCTACATGAAATTATTTGTCTGTTACAGAATGTGATAGTAACCTGGCTTTTTAGCATTAAGCTAATGTTACATGATTCGGCAATTGCTAGTCAATAAATAGCTAGTTCTGTTTTAACGTCGGGTTAATATTGTGGAGGGGGCTAAATTGTTATGGAAAATAATAATGTAACGTTAGGTAATTACAGTACTCCCACCTTACATTCCTCAGGGACATTTGTATTAGATCTTTTAAGCAGGTGTTTTTTGTTTACATTGTTATTGCCTTCTGGTTAGCTAATGTTTGCCCTGCAGGTAATAGTCACTTTTCCACCCCTTTATATATTAGGTATAGTTGTAAGCCTAGTTGTTAAAGTGCACATCATTAATGTTAATTAAGCAATATGTATGTAAAAAATATAGTATTTCATATATTCATTTTTTATTTTTTGCATTCATTTATTTATTCATATTTTTGTTTATCTTGTTAACTATTCTGATTGTTAATTTGCTTTCTTTAAGTAAAAAAAAGGTCAAAGACAAAGCTATTCGGTTTCTTGTGAGTATATACACTTCACTGCCGATGTGGGGGGGCACCACCTAAAATCTTGCCTAAGGCGCCAGATTGGTTAGGGCCGGGCCTGCTTAGACGGATAAGAAACTATGGTCACTTCATTAGGTACACAGCGTGACGACATGTTCTACCTCATTCTTAGACCGTCAATATAAACTATGGTCACTTCATTAGGTACACAGCGTGACAACATGTTCTACAATATTCTTAGACACTAAACATAAACTATGGTCACTTCATTAGGTACACAGCGTGACGACATGTTCTGCATCATTCTTAGACAGTTAAAGTAAACTATGGTCACTTCATTAGGTACACAGCGTGACAACATGTTCTACCTCATTCTTAGACAGATAACAAACTATGGTCACTTCATTAGTTAACATAAACTATGGTCACTTCATTAGGTACACAGCGTGACGACATGTTCTACAATATTCTTAGACAGTTAACATAAACTATGGTCACTTCATTAGGTACACAGCGTGACGACATGTTCTACATCATTCTTAGAGAGTTAACATAAACTGTGGTCACTTCATTAGGTACACAGCGTGATGACATGTTCTACATCATTCTTAGAGAGTTAACATAAACTATGGTCACTTCATTAGGTACACAGCGTGACGACATGTTCTACATCATTCTTAGAGAGTTAACATAAACTGTGGTCACTTCATTAGGTACACAGCGTGACGACATGTTCTACATCATTCTTAGAGAGTTAACATAAACTGTGGTCACTTCATTAGGTACACAGCGTGATGACATGTTCTACATCATTCTTAGAGAGTTAACATAAACTGTGGTCACTTCATTAGGTACACAGCGTGATGACATGTTCTTAGACAGTTAACATAAACTGTGGTCACTTCATTAGGTACACAGCGTGATGACATGTTCTACATCATTCTTAGAGAGTTAAAGTAAACTATGGTCACTTCATTAGGTACACAGCGTGACTTGTGTCAGAGTGCTTCAGTGCACAAAAACCAAGTATTGATTAAAAACTAAGTATTTATTGAAAAACAAGTATTGATTAAAACAAAGTCTTTATAAAAAAAGTATTGATTAAAAACCAAGTATTGATTAAAAACTAAGTATTTATTGAAAAACAAGTATTGATTAAAACAAAGTCTTTATAAAAAAAGTATTGATTAAAAAACAAGTATTGATTGCATGTGAAGTTATTATTTATTTCACTATCATGATGTCATTTGCATAAATCAACAACAACAACAACAACAACAACTATGAGTCGCAGCAAAGCTTGTCTTTCCTTTGTAGTGGTCGCCATAACACACACACACACAACACACACACACACACACACACACACACACACACACACACACACACACACACACACACACACACACACACACACACACACACACACACACACGCGCACACACACACACACACACACACACGCACACACACGTGCACAGCTTAATGGCTTCCAAGATGAATGGCCTGCGATAGAGGGCTAAATGCTGGTTGCCATGGCGATAGGGTCAATCGATCACAGAGTATTGATCAGCCATTGATCGGTTACACAGAGCCAGCATAGTTTGTGTGTGTGTTCTGATACTCCTGTTCATAGCTATGCTTCATGCCACGCCACGTAAGTTTTGTTTGTTCATGTCACAGTTAGCGAGTTTTGTTTCATGTTCATAGTTTCTGCCTTTGGTTTCGTTTTTGTTTTCATAGCCAAGTTTGGACTTCCGCCAATGTGCGCGCCTTTTCTTGGTACTTTTTGTTAGTGTTAAAATAAATGATGTCCTTACCTCCACGCCATGTCCGCTTCAGTTCGTTTGCATCTTGGGAAAGTAATAAAATAATGAAATAATTTGCGTCGCCCACGTCCACGCCTTGACATAACTAATGATTAATGAACCATGAACAAATGATTAATTAACTATCCTCTAATGATTCATGAACTATGAACTAATGAATAATGCACTTTTTATTAATGATTAATTATGAACTAATTATTGTTGAACAAATAACTAATGATTAATTAACTATTACAAATGATTATTGAACTACGAAATAATGATTTGTTAACTAATGATTAATGAACGATTAACTAATGATTAATTAACTATTACAAATGATTATTGAACTACGAAATAATGATTTGTTAACTGATGATTAATGAACGATTAACTAATGATTACCTGATGTATAATGAACTTTGAACTAGGGATTAATTAACATTAACTAATAATTACTTAATTATTAACTAATGATTAATGAACTAATGATAATGAACATTAATTAACAATTAATTAACTTAACTAATAATTAATTAACTATTGATACAATCATGTAATGACTAATTTACTATTAAATTACATTAATGGGCTATGAACAAATGATTATTAACTATCAACTAGTAATTAACTATTAACTATTGATTAATGAATTATGAAGTAATGTTATAAATCTGAAATAATGATTAATGAACTATGAACTAATGATTAAAGTTAAAGTTAAAGTACCAATGATTGTCACACACACGCTAGGTGTGGCGAAATTATTCTCTGCATTTGACCCATCACCCTTGATCACCCCCCTGGGAGGTGAGGGGAGCAGTGAGCAGCAGCGGTGGCCGCGCCCGGGAATAATTTTTGGTGATTTAACCCCCAATTCCAACCCTTGATGCTGAGTGCCAAGCAGAGAGGTAATGGGTCCCATTTTTATAGTTTTAGAACAATGAAATATGGTTTAATTAACTAGTAATGATTAAATGACTGTGAACTAATAACTATTAATATTAATTAATGATTAATTAACTATAAACTAACGATTAATTAACATTAACTAATGATTAATTAACTATGAACCAATGAATAATGACCTATTAAATAAAAAATTACAAACTATGAAATATCAATGAACTATGAACTAATGACTAATTAACTATCAACTAATCAATAATGAACTACTAAGGATTAATGAACTATCAACTAATGATTAATGAACTATGAAATATTGTATTAACTAATGATTAAAAAACTATGAACTAATGATTGTTAACATTAACTGATTAATGAACTATGAACCAATGATTAATTAACATAACTAATGATTTATTAACTATGAACTAATGATTAATGAACTATTAGATACAAATAATGAACTATGAACTAATGATTAATTAACTGTGCTCAAAGATTAAGGAACTATCAACTAATTCATGAACAATGGACTTATGATTATTGAACAATTACCTAATGATAATGAACTATTACTAATGATTAGTGAACTATGAACTAATGATTAATTAACTTTGAATTAATGATTAATTAATTATAAACTAATGATTTATGAACTATTAACTAATAATGATTAACTATTAACTTATACTTAACTATGAACTAATGATTAATGAGCTATTAACTAATAATTAACGAAATATTAACTAATATTAATTAACTATTAACTAAATATTAATAAACAACTAATGATTAATTAACTATGAAGTAATGATTAATGAGCTATCGACTAATCATTAATGAACTACTGATGATTAATGAACTATGAACTAATGAATAAATAACTATGAACTAATGATTAATGAATTATTAACTAATGCTAAATTAACTATGAACTAATGATTAATGAATTATTAACTAATGCTAAATTAACTACGAACTAATGATTAATGAACTAATAACTATTTAATGACCTATTAACTAATGAACAATTAACTTATCACTAATGATTAATGAACTAATAACCAATGATTAATGAACTGTTAACTAATTTATGAATTAATGAACTATTAACTAATGAATAATTACCTAGGAACTAATATAAACAATTAACTAATGATTAATGAACTAATAACAAATGATTTATGAACTATTAACTAATAATAAATAACTATTAACTTATACTTAACTATGAACTAGTGATTAATGAGTTATTAACTAATACTTAACAAACTATGAACTAATATTAACTATTAACTAAAGATTAATGAACAACTAATGATTAATTAAGTATGAACTAATGATTAATGAGCTATCAACTAATCATTAATGAACTACTAATGCTTAATGAACTATGAACTAACAATTAATGAATTATTAACTAATGCTAAATTAACTATGAACTAATGATTGATAAACTAATAAGGAATTATTAATTACCTATTAACTAAGGAACAATTAACTTATCACTAATGATTAATGAACTAATAACCAATGATTAATGAACTGTTAACTAATTTATGAATTAATGATTAATGAACTATTAACTAATGAATAATTACCTAGGAACTAATATCATTTATTAACTAATGATTAATTAACTAATAACAAATTATCAATGAACTGATGAGTAATTTATTTATTATGAATTCATGATTAATGAACTATTAACTAATGATTATTTACCTATTAACTAATGTTAATTAACTATTTCACTTATTAATGAATAATGAATTAATGATTAATGAACTACTAATGATTATTACCCAATTAATAATTACCTATTAACTAATGATGAATGAACTTATAACTAACGTATTAATGAATGATGAATTAATGATCAATGAACTATGAACAAATGATTAATTATTTATGAACTAATGATTAACTAACTGATAACTAACTTATTAATGAATTATGAATGAATGATCAATGAACTATGAACCTATGATTAATTACCTATGAATTAATGATTAATGAACTGATAACTAACTTATTAATGAATTATGAATCTATGATCAATGAACTATGAACTAATGATTAATTACATATTAACTAATGAATAATTACCTATAACTAATGTTAATTAACTAATAACTAACTTATTAATGAATTATGAATTAATGATTACTGAACTACTAATGATTACTACCTATGAACTAATGAATAATTACCTATTAACTAATGATGAATTAACTTATGACTAACTTATTAATTAATTATGAATTAATGATCAATGAACTATGAACTAATGATTAATGAACTGATAACTAACTTATTAATGCATTATGAATTAATGATCAATGAACTATGAACTAATGATTAATTACCTATGAACTAATGATTAATGAACTAATAACTAACCTATTAATGAATTATGAATTAATGATCAATGAACTATGAACTAATGATTAATTACCTATGAACTAATGATTAATGAGCTAGCAACTAATCATTAATGAACTACTAATGATGAATGAACTCTGAACTAATTATTAATTACCTATTAACTAATGAACAATGAACTTATCACTAATGATTAATGAACTAATAACCAATGATTAATGAACTGTTTACTAATTTATGAATTAATAAACTATTAACTAATGAATAATTACCAAGGAACTAATAACTATGAACTAATATCAACTATTAACTAATGATTAATTAACTAATAACAAATGATCAATGAACTGATGAGTAATGTATTAATTATTAATTAATGATTAATGAACTATGAACTAGTAATTAATTACCTAGGAACTAATGATTAACTGATAATTAACTTATTAATGAATTATGAATTAATGATCAATGAACTATGCACTAATGATTAATTACCTATTAACTAATGATTAATGAACTGATAATTAACTTATTAATGAATTATGAATTAATGATCAATGAACTAATGATTAATTACCTATAAACTAATGATTAATGAACTGATAACTAACCTATTAATTAATTATGAATTAATGATCAATGAACTAATGATTAATTACCTATGAACTAATGATTAGTTACCTATAAAGTAAAGACCTCTAACTAATGATAGTGGGCGACATAATGGATCCATACGTTGATTGATTATGAATTGAATGCCTTTAATGTTTCAGAAGTCTGATCCAGCCTTAGACAATATCATAGACCATGTGGACTTTATGCTTCCTGGACCGGCACCTCCATCCAGACCTTGGTCAACATGAAGAAGAACCAATAGGAGACGGTCTGAGAGTCCAACATGACTAGCACACCTGAGACTCGTTAACCACTTTTAGAACAACACCTGCAGGGGCAGGGCAGCAGGGTGGGGGGGCGCCAACACAGGTGGGTGGAGATGAAACTCGGTCGCCAGGGGATACGGGGCCGTCACATCCAGGAGACGGATGGGGGGCGGGGCGAAGAAAGACGTAGGAAGCGGCGGCGGAACAGGGGCGGGGTTCAAGCTGAGGGCCAACAGGTGAGGGTAGGAGTGGAGAGGGAGGGGCAGGTGGTGTTGGATGATGGTGTGATGGAAGGGAAAGGAGGAGGAGGACGAGGAGGAGGGCGGGATGAGAAGAGGCGGAGCTTGAAGGGGGACGCAGCCAATGGGGAAGCCGCAGAGGAGACGAGGCCTTCTTCTCGCCTGCCTGTCCGCCGCCATCTTGTCTGCCGCATTCCCAACACGGTCGCTGGAGGGTGTGATGTCATCATCCTGAGTCGAGGCATCGTGGTGGTGTTGCACACCTGTGACCTCATCAGGAGGCGGGGCAACATTGAGTCTTGGAAGGTTTTCATGACATGTGGTCTGGTCCAGTCCACTTGAGCCAATGAGACTCGGGTCTGTCCAGTCAGGTGGAAGGAGGTTTGGCTCCGCCTCCTTACTGCTGCCTTCGCCCGCCCATGCGCCGTCATGTCGGTCGGGGTCAAAGGTTGAGTCCAATGTCGCTTGTCTGCGTCCTCGTTTGGCTTTCTTCCACGCCGCCTTTTCAGTGCACTCCATCCACTTCCTTTTTCCGCCACCTGCAGCTGTCCTGGTTTCCTGCGGCGCGACCTCCCCAGCGAGGGCCGTGTTTGTGCGAGCTGATCTCACACTCGGCTCACTTATCGTCTTTTGTGGCGAGCTGCAGGCGGGCCCGTTTGGCGCCGCCGTGGAACTGCAGGTGAGTTGATGCCCCGCTGCCTCGGTCTGTCTTTGAGCGCACGCCGCGCCTCTGAAGGAAAGGGGGACGAGGCTAATCGCTGGATCGCATGCTGCTTTCCCACGCAGACAAGCGGCCGGATGGATTTGGCGCTCGCGGGCTCGGCGGGGGGGTAAGACGCCGTCGATCGCCATCTTGCTTTCTTCCTCAGCACTTATCTCCCTCGCAATCCCATGCTCCTCATCTTCCTCTTGATGTCTGCGGCCGGCCGCCGCATGGTTGCGAGCGAGGTCGGCCGTGATTGCGGGACAGCGTGGCGCCTGTCTGGCAGAGGCGGGGCTGGGGCTAATGGCGGCGTCGCATGCCGCACCCCCGCAGGCTGATTGCCGGGATTGATGGCGGCCGGTGGCCGTGTTCACCTCCACATCGCTCAGCTGCCTCCGGCCATTACAGACATTCACGGGAAAATGGCTTAATCGCCGCGCTGCGTCGGCCTCCTCTTCTCTTCTCCGTCTCTCATCCTCGGTTTTCCGTCTCTCCTCCTCCTGGCCACTCATTTGTCTCCCCTCCTCCTCTTTCCTCCGTCTCCCCTCCTCCTCTTTCCTCCGTCTCCCCTCCTCCTCCTTTCTCCGTCTCCTCTCCGGGCCACTCATCTGTCTCTCCTCCTCCTCCTCGCACCTCCGTCTTTTCTCCTCATACCTCCGTCTCTCTTCCTCCTCCTGACCACTAATCTGTCTCTCCTCTTCCTCCTGGCCACTCTTCTGTCTCTCCTCTTCCTCCTCCTCTCTTCTCTGTCTCTCCTTCTCCTGACCCCTCATCTGTTTCTCCTTCTCGTACCTCCGTCTCTTCTCCTCGTACCTCCGTCTCTTCTCCTCGCACCTCCGTCTCTCTTCCTCCTCCTGGCCACTCATCTGTCTCTCCTCCTCCTCCTGGCCACTCTTCTGTCTCTCCTCCTCCTCTTCGCTCCTCTGTCTCTCCTCCTCGCCACTCACCCTGTTTTCAGGAAGACGACTTAATGGCCTCTTTTCTGGCCTCTCCTCTGTTCCGTCTCTTCCACGCTTGGCAATCACATCCTCACACACACCACTTATCATCCTCCCCCGCCTCCACTTTCTTCTCTTCGCCTCGTCTCCCCTTCTCCTCCGTCCCCTCTTTCTCCTCCCCCGCCTCCTCCTCCTCTTCTTGCCCACTTTGGTCAAGTGAAGATCCGCACAGGAGAATTTTAAAGCCCTGTCATCGCCTCCAACTTCCAAAGGATTTGCCGCCTGTCGTCCTTCATCCTCGTCTTGTCTTTCATCAAAGGTCCGCTCGCCGTCTCCCCGCCTACGTCTCGTCCCCGCTCCGGTCCTGCTGTGGGCTCGGAAGTCGTGCAGCAGCGGGTTGACGCCGTGGGAGAGCGAGGGCCACGTCTTGGTGTAGCCCAGCATCTCTGAGGGCCACAGGAGGACGCGGCAGCCGTCCCGGCTCAGGACGGGACAGAAGGATTCCGCGGGTCGACTTTGAGGAGAACAAGGAGATTTCTCTTGATCGTTTGGCGTCGGCACGTCAGTTTGAACTTTGACCTCCTTCAAAGCAGGAAGTGAGTGTTGGAGATCAAGTGGAGTGGAATAAAGTGTCTCTTGATCAAGGTCCAAAGGATCCGAACCTTTGAGTCTGCTACTCAGAACAACACGGTCAGAAGGGGCTATTGGTGATTCTGGTGGTACTGGAAGTACTGGTGGTACTGGAAGTACTGGTGATACTGGTGATACTGGTTGTACTGGTGGTACTGGTGCTACTGGTAGTATTGGTGGTACTGGCAGTACTGGTGATACTGGTGGTACTGGCAGTTCTGGGGATACTGGTGGTACTGGTAGTACTGGTGTTACTGGTGGTAGTGGTGGTACTGGTAGTACTGGTGTTACTGGTGGTACTGGTAGTACTGGTGTTACTGGTAGTACTGGTGTTACTGGTGCTACTGGCACTGTTCTGGTCCTTCGAGATGCACCACAGTCTTCAGCAATGCCTTCGTTCCCAGAACCACTTCCACCTGCCACCTGGACCTGGGCTCCAGTCACAGGCTCGTTCCATGAAGAGAACTTGGCTTTGATCTTCTTGGTTAGGGCCTGATCACATTCTTCTACCACGTTTTCTCGCACGGTCTTGGCAGCTTGGACAAAGACGGCAGCCGACTGGTGCAGAAGAACGCAGCTCCTCTTGGGCAGCGAGAAGCAAACAGGGCGCCCTCTGCTAGGGGCAGAGCTCGTGCTGCTCCCACCGGCGCCGCGGTTGGGTGTAACGGTGTCGGTGGAGGAACCGGAAGCCCGGGGTATCTTCTCGTCTTTTCTGCCATCGGGGTTTCTGCCGCCCACGTCACAAGGGTTCACCTCGTTGTCGTTGAGTTGACCATTCAGCCGCTTGCACGGCCACCGCGTGCCGCTCAAGAGTCTGCTTTCTGCGCCATTCGGAGGGACGGGGAACGAGGATCGAGGTTCTGCCAGGAGAGATAAACACAGGATTAAAACATTTACATGAAACACAGCAGAATGATTCTATCAGGCTGGAGATGAAGAGGCGAGCAAGCAGAAGAGGATGAGATCATTTTCGGCATCAGTTCTACATTCTGGCTGCCAACATTTTCACAATGAATTTGTGGGCGGGGCTTAGACTTGAGGACAAATACACACAGTGATGGATGTGAGGCTTAGCTGCAAGTGTTTGCTTTTATATCTCATGTATCTTGTGTAGCTACACGCTACCATTATCATGTACTCACTTACATGCTACTATTATTATACTGATGTGTTTATTATTGATGTGTCATCTAAATGCTCGTTTAAGAAGAACTTTAAAGAACCTTAAGCGTTTAGAGAAGGTTCTTCTCCTTCTGTCTCAGCTGTGAAATCAGAAGAGGAAAACTTGAATGCAATTTTTTTCAAAACACCCACTGACTTGTTTTTATTTCCACAACAGCAACATTTTGTATGATGCCAATCGATATCGACTATTTTTAAATGCTGCAGTGATGATGAATGAGATCTGAGGTTATTCTTAATGGAAGTCATTTTATGAAGTACTATCATTTTTGATGGAAGTATTTTCTGAACATGATATAAGTCATATAAGTCTTAACATTTTTGACCTCTGGGCCCAGCTTTTCCACTACAGAGGGTGTTCAAACTTGACCACTGAATTAGTCATCTTGCTCTTAATTCTAATCATATTCAATAATTATGTTTACATTATTTAAAGTTTTCAACCTTGTCAAATGACATGAAACACATCGCAAAGATTAGTATTTATTGAAAACTTAAACCTTAGAAAAACAAGTGTATATATTGTTAGTTATTGTTTGGAGATGTAGTTGTTAGATGTAGTTGTTATTTATTGTTTGGAGATGTAGTTTTAGATTGTTTGAAGATGTAGTTGTTGGATGTAGTTATTAGTTATTGTTTGGTGTATATAGTGTATATATTGTTAGTTATTTTTTGGAGATGTAGTTGTTCAATGTAGTTTGATAGTTATTGTTTGGAGATGTAGTTGTTAGATGTAGTTATTAGTTATTGTTTGGAGATGCAGTTGTCAGATGTAGTTGTCAGTTATTGTTTGGAGATGTAGTTGTTAGATGTACTTGTAAGTTATTGTCTGAAGATGTAGTTGTTCGATGTAGTTGTTAGATTGTTTGAAGATGTAGTTGTTAGATGTAGTTAGTTATTGTTTGGAGATGTAATTGTTAGATGTAGTGGTTAGATTGTTTGGAGATGTAGTTGCTAGATGTAGTTATTAGTTATTAGTTATTATTTGGAGATGTAGTTGTTAGAAATCACCAAAATGATTCCCGGGCGCGGCCACCGCTGCTGCCCACTGCTCCCCTCACCTCCCAGAGGGTGATCAAGGGTGATGGGTCAAATGCAGAGAATAATTTCGCCACACCTAGTGTGTGTGTGACAATCATTGGTACTTTAACTTTTAACTTTAACTTTAGATGTAGTTGTTAGTTAGTGTTTGGAGATGTAGTTGTTAGATGTAATTGTTAGATTGATTGGATATGTAGTCCTTAGATGTAGTTGTTAGTTATTGTTTAGAGATGTAGTTGTTAGATGTAGTTATTAGTTATTAGTTATTATTTGGAGATGTAGTTGTTAAATTTAGTTGTTAGATTGTTTGGCTATGTAGTAGTTAGATGTAGTTGTTAGTTATTGTTTGGATATGTAGTAGTTAGATGTAGTTGTTAGTTATTGTTTGGAGATGTTGTTGTTAAATGCAGTTGTTAGTTATTGTTTGGAGATGTAGTTGTTGGATTGTTTGGAAATGTAGTTGTTAGATGTAGTTGTTAGTTATTGCTTGGAGATGTAGTTGTTAGATGTAGTTGTTAGATGGTTTGGAGATATAGTTGTTAGATGTAGTTCTTAGTTATTGTTTGGAGATGTAGTTGTTAGATGTAGTTGTTAGTTATTGTTTGGAAGTGTAGTAGTTAGATGTAGTTGTTAGTTATTGTTTGGAGATGTAGTTGTTAGATTGTTTGGAAATGTAGTTGTTAGATTTAGTTGTTAGTTATTACTTGGAGATTTAGTTGTTAGATGTAGTTGTTAGATTGTTTGGAGATGTAGTTGTTAGATGTAGTTCTTAGTTATTGTTTGGAGATGTAGTTGTTAGATGTAGTTGTTAGTTATTGCTTGGAGATGTAGTTGTTAGATGTAGTTATTAGTTATTGTTTGGAGATGTAGTTGTTAGATGTAGTTGTTAATTATTGTTTGGAGATATAGTTGTTAGATGTAGTTATTAATTATTGTTTGGAGATGTAGTTGTCAGATGTAGTTGTCAGTTATTGTTTGGAGATGTAGTTGTTAGATGTAGTTGTAAGTTATTGTCTGAAGATGTAGTTGTTAGATGTAGTTAGATCGTTTAAAGATGTAGTTGTTAGATGTAGTTGTTAGTTATTGTTTGGAGATGTAGTTGTTAGATGTAATTGTTAGATTGATTGGATATGTAGTCCTTAGATGTAGTTGTTAGTTATTATTTAGAGATGTAGTTGTTAGATGTAGTTATTAGTTATTATTTGGAGATGTAGTTGTTAGATGTAGTGGTTAGATTGTTTGGAGATGTAGTTGTTAAATGTAGTTGTTAGATTGTTTGGATATGTAGTAGTTAGATGTAGTTGTTAGTTATTGTTTGGATATGTAGTAGTTAGATGTAGTTGTTAGTTATTGTTTGGATATGTAGTAGTTAGATGTAGTTGTTAGTTATTGTTTGGAGATGTAGTTGTTAAATGCAGTTGTTAATTATTGTTTGGAGATGTAGTTGTTAGATTTTTTGGAAATGTAGTTGTTAGATGTAGTTGTTAGTTATTACTTGGAGATTTAGTTGTTAGATGTAGTTGTTAGATTGTTTGGAGATGTAGTTGTTAGATGTAGTTCTTAGTTATTGTTTGGAGATGTAGTTGTTAGATGTAGTTGTTAGTTATTGCTTGGAGATGTAGTTGTTAGATGTATTATTAGTTATTGTTTGGTGATGTAGTTGTTAGATGTAGTTGTTAATTATTGTTTGGAGATGTAGTTGTTAGATTTAGTTGTTAGATTGTTTGGAGATGTAGTTGTTAGATGTAGTTCTTAGTTATTGTTTGGAAATGTAGTTGTTGGATGTAGTTGTTAGTTATTGCTTGGATATGTAGTTGTTAGATGTAGTTGTTAGTTATTGTTTGGATATGTAGTAGTTAGATGTAGTTGTTAGTTATTGTTTGGAGATGTAGTTGTTAAATGCAGTTGTTAGTTATTGTTTGGAGATGTAGTTGTTAGATTGTTTGGAAATGTAGTTGTTAGATGTAGTTGTTAGTTATTACTTGGAGATTTAGTTGTTAGATGTAGTTGTTAGATTAGTTGGAGATGTAGTTGTTAGATGTAGTTCTTAGTTATTGTTTGGAGATGTAGTTGTTAGATGTAGTTGTTAGTTATTGCTTGGAGATGTAGTTGTTAGATGTATTATTAGTTATTGTTTGGCAATGTAGTTGTTAGATGTAGTTGTTAATTATTGTTTGGAGATGTAGTTGTTAGATTGTTTGGAGATGTAGTTGTTAGATATAGTTCTTAGTTATTGTTTGGAAATGTAGTTGTTAGATGTAGTTGTTAGTTATTGCTTGGATATGTAGTTGTTAGATGTAGTTGTTAGTTATTGTTTGGATATGTAGTAGTTAGATGTAGTTGTTAGATTGTTTGGAAATGTAGTTGTTAGATGTAGTTGTTAGTTATTACTTGGAGATTTAGTTGTTAGATGTAGTTGTTAGATTGTTTGGGGATGTAGTTGTTAGATGTAGTTCTTAGTTATTGTTTGGAGATATAGTTGTTAGATGTAGTTGTTAGTTATTGCTTCGAGATGTAGTTGTTAGATGTAGTTATTAGTTATTGTTTGGAGATGTAGTTGTTAGATTTAGTTGTTAGATTGTTTGGAGATGTAGTTGTTAGATGTAGTTGTTAGTTATTGTTTGGAGATGTAGTTGTTAGATGTAGTTGTTAGTTATTGCTTGGAGATGTAGTTGTTAGATGTAGTTGTTAATTATTGTTTGGAGATTTAGTTGTTAGATGTAGTTGTTCATTATTGTTTGGAGATGTAGTTGTTAGATTTAGTTGTTAAATTGTTTGGAGATGTAGTTGTTAGATTTAGTTGTTAGATTGTTTGGAGATGTAGTTGTTAGATGTAGTTGTTAGTTATTGTTTGGAGATGTAGTTGTTAGATGCAGTTGTTAGTTATTGCTTGGAGATGTAGTTGTTAGATGTAGTTGTTAATTATTGTTTGGAGATTTAGTTGTTAGATGTAGTTGTTAATTATTGTTTGGAGATGTAGTTGTTAGATTTAGTTGTTAAATTGTTTGGAGATGTAGTTGTTAGATGTAGTTGTTAGTTATTGCTTGGAGATGTAGTTATTAGATGTAGTTGTTAATTATTGTTTGGAGATGTAGTTGTTAGATGTAGTTGTTAGATTGTTTGGAGATGTAGTTGTTAGATGTAGTTGTTAGTTATTGGTTGGAGATGTAGTTGTTAATTATTGTTTGGAGATGTAATTGTTAGATTTAGTTGTTAAATTGTTTGGAGATGTAGTTGTTAGATGTAGTTGTTAGTTATTGTTTGGAGATGTAGTTGTTAGATGTAGTTGTTAGTTATTGCTTGGAGATGTAGTTGTTAGATGTAGTTGTTAATTATTGTTTGGAGATTTAGTTGTTAGATGTAGTTGTTAATTATTGTTTGGAGATGTAGTTGTTAGATTTAGTTGTTAAATTGTTTGGAGATGTAGTTGTTAGATGTAGCTGTTAGTTATTGCTTGGAGATGTAGTTATTAGATGTAGTTGTTAATTATTGTTTGGAGATGTAGTTGTTAGATGTAGTTGTTAGATTGTTTGGAGATGTAGTTGTTAGATGTAGTTGTTAGTTATTGGTTGTTAGATGTAGTTGTTAATTATTGTTTGGAGATGTAATTGTTAGATTTAGTTGTTAAATTGTTTGGAGATGTAGTTGTTAGATGTAGCTGTTAATTATTGTTTGGAGATGTAGTTGTTAGATGTAGTTGTTAATCATTGTTTGGAGATGTAGTGGTTAGATGTAGTTGTTAGTTATTCAGTTGAAAAATCCAAACCAATAATTGATGGATGATATTGATGTTTTGTCCAGTTGTCATTTCATCAGCAGCTTGAAGAATGAGTTATGTGGTGGCGTGCAGGAGTGTGCACGTGTGGCAATGAGGTGTTGCTATTGAAGAATGAGTTATGTGGTGGCGTGCAGGAGCGTGCACGTGTGGCAATGATGTGTTGCTATTGAAGAATGAGTTATATGCTGGCGTGCAGGAGCGTGCACGTGTGGCAATGATGTGTTGCTATTGAAGAATGAGTTATGTGGTGGCGTGTAGGAGCGTGCACGTGTGGCAATGATGTGTTGCTATTGAAGAATGAGTTATGTGGTGGCGTGCAGGAGCGTGCACGTGTGGCAATGATGTGTTGCTATTGAAGAATGAGTTATGTGGTGGCGTGCAGGAGCGTGCACGTGTGGCAATGAGGTGTTGCTATTGAAGAATGAGTTATGTGGTGGCGTGCAGGAGCGTGCACGTGTGGCAATGATGTGTTGCTATTGAAGAATGAGTTATATGCTGGCGTGCAGGAGCGTGCACGTGTGGCAATGATGTGTTGCTATTGAAGAATGAGTTATGTGGTGGCGTGTAGGAGCGTGCACGTGTGGCAATGATGTGTTGCTATTGAAGAATGAGTTATGTGGTGGCGTGCAGGAGCGTGCACGTGTGGCAATGATGTGTTGCTATTGAAGAATGAGTTATGTGGTGGCGTGCAGGAGCGTGCACGTGTGGCAATGAGGTGTTGCTATTGAAGAATGAGTTATGTGGTGGCGTGCAGGAGCGTGCACGTGTGGCAATGATGTGTTGCTATTGAAGAATGAGTTATATGCTGGCGTGCAGGAGCGTGCACGTGTGGCAATGAGGTGTTGCTATTGAAGAATGAGTTATGTGGTGGTGTGCAGGAGCATGCACGTGTGGCAATGATGTGTTGCTATTGAAGAATGAGTTATATGCTGGCGTGCAGGAGCGTGCACGTGTGGCAATGATGTGTTGCTATTGAAGAATGAGTTATGTGGTGGCGTGCAGGAGCGTGCACGTGTGGCAATGATGTGTTGCTATTGAAGAATGAGTTATGTGGTGGCGTGCAGGAGCGTGCACGTGTGACAATGATGTGTTGCTATTGAAGAATGAGTTATGTGCTGGCGTGCAGGAGCGTGCACGTGTGGCAATGATGTGTTGCTATTGAAGAATGAGTTATGTGCTGGCGTGCAGGAGCGTGCACGTGTGACAATGATGTGTTGCTATTGAAGAATGAGTTATGTGCTGGCGTGCAGGAGCGTGCACGTGTGACAATGATGTGTTGCTATTGAAGAATGAGTTATGTGCTGGCGTGCAGGAGCGTGCACGTGTGGCAATGAGGTGCTGCTATTGAAGAATGAGTTATGTGGTGGCGTGCAGGAGCGTGCACGTGTGGCAATGATGTGTTGCTATTGAAGAATGAGTTATGTGGTGGCGTGCAGGAGCGTGCACGTGTGGCAATGATGTGTTGCTATTGAAGAATGAGTTATGTGGTGGCGTGCAGGAGCGTGCACGTGTGACAATGATGTGTTGCTATTGAAGAATGAGTTATGTGCTGGCGTGCAGGAGCGTGCACGTGTGGCAATGATGTGTTGCTATTGAAGAATGAGTTATGTGCTGGCGTGCAGGAGCGTGCACGTGTGACAATGATGTGTTGCTATTGAAGAATGAGTTATGTGCTGGCGTGCAGGAGCGTGCACGTGTGACAATGATGTGTTGCTATTGAAGAATGAGTTATGTGCTGGCGTGCAGGAGCGTGCACGTGTGGCAATGAGGTGCTGCTATTGAAGAATGAGTTATGTGGTGGCGTGCAGGAGCGTGCACGTGTGGCAATGAGGTGCTGCTATTGAAGAATGAGTTATGTGCTGGCGTGCAGGAGCGTGCACGTGTGGCAATGATGTGTTGCTATTGAAGAATGAGTTATGTGGTGGCGTGCAGGAGCGTGCACGTGTGGCAATGATTTGTTGCTATTGAAGAATGAGTTATGTGGTGGCGTGCAGGAGCGTGCACGTGTGGCAATGAGGTGCTGCTATTGAAGAATGAGTTATGTGGTGGCGTTCAGGAGCGTGCACGTGTGGCAATGATGTGTTGCTATTGAAGAATGAGTTATGTGGTGGCGTGCAGGAGCGTGCACGTGTGGCAATGATGTGTTGCTATTGAAGAATGAGTTATGTGGTGGCGTGCAGGAGCGTGCACGTGTGGCAATGATTTGTTGCTATTGAAGAATGAGTTATGTTTTGGCGTGCAGGAGCGTGCACGTGTGGCAATGAGGTGCTGCTATTGAAGAATGAGTTATGTGGTGGCGTTCAGGAGCGTGCACGTGTGGCAATGATGTGTTGCTATTGAAGAATGAGTTATGTGGTGGCGTGTAGGAGCGTGCACGTGTGGCAATGAGGTGTTGCTATTGAAGAATGAGTTATGTGCTGGCGTGCAGGAGCGTGCACGTGTGGCAATGATGTGTTGCTATTGAAGAATGAGTTATGTGGTGGCGTGCAGGAGCGTGCACGTGTGGCAATGATTTGTTGCTATTGAAGAATGAGTTATGTGGTGGCGTGCAGGAGCGTGCACGTGTGGCAATGATTTGTTGCTATTGAAGAATGAGTTATGTTTTGGCGTGCAGGAGCGTGCACGTGTGGCAATGAGGTGCTGCTATTGAAGAATGAGTTATGTGGTGGCGTGTAGGAGCGTGCACGTGTGGCAATGAGGTGTTGCTATTGAAGAATGAGTTATGTGGTGGCGTGCAGGAGCGTGCACGTGTGGCAATGATGTGTTGCTATTGAAGAATGAGTTATGTGGTGGCGTGCAGGAGTGTGCACGTGTGGCAATGATGTGTTGCTATTGAAGAATGAGTTATGTGGTGGCGTGCAGGAGCGTGCACGTGTGGCAATGATGTGTTGCTATTGAAGAATGAGTTATGTGGTGGCGTGCAGGAGCGTGCACGTGTGGCAATGATGTGTTGCTATTGAAGAATGAGTTATGTGCTGGCGTGCAGGAGCGTGCACGTGTGGCAATGATGTGTTGCTATTGAAGAATGAGTTATGTGGTGGCGTGCAGGAGCGTGCACGTGTGGCAATGATGTGTTGCTATTGAAGAATGAGTTATGTGCTGGCGTGCAGGAGCGTGCACGTGTGGCAATGATGTGTTGCTATTGAAGAATGAGTTATGTGCTGGCGTGCAGGAGCGTGCACGTGTGGCAATGATGTGTTGCTATTGAAGAATGAGTTATGTGGTGGCGTGCAGGAGCGTGCACGTGTGGCAATGATGTGTTGCTATTGAAGAATGAGTTATGTGGTGGCGTGCAGGAGCGTGCACGTGTGGCAATGATGTGTTGCTATTGAAAAATGAGTTATGTGGTGGCGTGCAGGAGCGTGCACGTGTGGCAATGATGTGTTGCTATTGAAGAATGAGTTATGTGGTGGCGTGCAGGAGCGTGCACGTGTGGCAATGATGTGTTGCTATTGAAGAATGAGTTATGTGGTGGCGTGCAGGAGCGTGCACGTGTGGCAATGATGTGTTGCTATTGAAGAATGAGTTATGTGGTGGCGTGCAGGAGCGTGCACGTGTGGCAATGATGTGTTGCTATTGAAAAATGAGTTATGTGGTGGCGTGCAGGAGCGTGCACGTGTGGCAATGATGTGTTGCTATTGAAGAATGAGTTATGTGCTGGCGTGCAGGAGCGTGCACGTGTGGCAATGATGTGTTGCTATTGAAGAATGAGTTATGTGCTGGCGTGCAGGAGCGTGCACGTGTGGC
>NC_084549.2:5657500-5677500 GCF_033978685.3 Nerophis lumbriciformis
AAAATGTCTTTTATATATTTTTTTGGTTGTTATTACAATGTCTAGAGAATGTACATATGTAGTTATTGTGGAACAGATGTATCAAATTTCATTTAGAGCTTGTTATATAATTGTTGCAATTATACAACACTGGGTGAATGTGGTAGTCAAAATGCTGGCTTGTTGCAGTGGGCTCAAACAGGTTGTATTCCCTCCACTACATCACTGCCTGAAGTGTTTTCTCTATACATGGATAGTATACATTCTACCCTTGTGTTGTGTTCAAATGCCTATTACAACAACATCTAAAAGGTCAAAAAATTTTTTTATAGGTTTTTCTATATTTGGGTCTTACAGGTTAACTCGTTTCCGGGGGTCGGCCGACCTCGTCTCACAAGATCTAGTTTCTCTTTAAAGGGGAACATTATCACCAGACCTATGTAAGCGTCAATATATACCTTGATGTTGCAGAAAAAAGACCATATTTTTTTAACCGATTTCCAAACTCTAAATGGGTGAATTTTGGCGAATTAAACGCCTTTCTATTATTCGCTCTCGGAGCGATGACGTCACAACGTGACGTCACATCGGGAAGCAATCAGCTCTGTTATTTTCAGTTTTTTCGACTGTTTTCCGTACCTTGGAGACATCATGCCTCGTCGGTGTGTTGTCGGAGGGTGTAACAACACGAACAGGGACGGATTCAAGTTGCACCAGTGGTCCAAAGATGCCAAAGTGGCAAGAAATTGGACGTTTGTTCCGCACACTTTACCGACGAAAGCTATGCTACGACGGAGATGGCAAGAATGTGTGGATATCCTGCCACACTCAAAGCAGATGCATTTCCAACGATAAAGTCAAAGAAATCTGCCGCCAGACCCCCATTGAATCTGCCGGAGTGTGTGAGCAATTCAGGGACAAAGGACCTCGCTAGCACGGCAAGCAATGGCGGCAGTTTGTTCCCGCAGACGAGCGAGCTAAACCCCCTGGATGTCTTGGCTCACACCGTCCCTTATGCCACCGAAGATGATCAAGAGAAGAATATCGACCCTAGCTTCCCTGGCCTGCTGACATGAGGGTATGTCTCCAGAATATATTAATTGATGAAAATTGGGCTGTCTGCACTCTCAAAGTGCATGTTGTTGCCAAATGTGTTTCATATGCTGTAAACCTAGTTCATAGTTGTTAGTTTCCTTTAATGCCAAACAAACACATACCAATCGTTGGTTAGAAGGCGATCGCCGAATTCGTCCTCGCTTTCTCCCGTGTCGTTTTCGTCGGTTTCGCTTGCATACGGTTCAAACCGATATGGCTCAATAGCTTCAGTTTCTTCTTCAATTTGGTTTTCGCTACCTGCCTCCACACTACAACCATCCGTTTCAATACATGCGTAATCTGTTGAATCGCTTAAGCCGCTGAAATCCGAGTCTGAATCCGAGCTAATGTCGCTATAGCTTGCTGTTTTTTCCGCCATGTTTGTTTGTGTTGGCTTCACTATGTGACGTCACAGGAAAATGGACGGGTGGTTAAAATCAGGCACTTTGAAGCTTTTTTTAGGGATATTGCGTGATGGGTAAAATTTTGAAAAAAACTTCGAAAAATATAATTAGCCACTGCGAACTGATTTTTAATGGTTTTAACCCTTCTGAAATTGTGATAATGTTCCCCTTTAAATATCCTTCTTGAAAATGCCCTTGCAAATCTATATCTGCTACCTAATCAACGTTTTGCTCTGCTTCTTTGTTGGTTAAAAAAGGGAGTACCGCTGATTTCTCCGCTGGCCGGGTATGGCCACTTTCTGCTTGGTAAATCCCAACTTGTGATTGGATACTTGGGAGTATCCGATCACAGTCACGTTCAACGTGAGGCTACTATCAACAACTTGTGATCTGATCAGCTATCGCAACTGTCTGTTAACTAAATGTCCTGCGTTAGTTCAACTAATGTTGGTCCAGAAGGCCTTCAGCAAAATTCACACAGCTGAACTTTGATTGGATAAAAGCTCCAACTTAAAAACAGCAACACTGGAATCCTAACATGACATGAAGAGAATATGATGAATACTTTTATATATTTATGAAAAGTAAATGAAAAATAAAATGAGCTTTTATCAATTTATGATCATGATTTATGTTAGGCCAGCAGGGAAGGCCTTGCTGGTCTAATGTCTGAGTCTTCTTGCGGACATGACACAAACAAACATCTTGTTGATGTTGACCCCATCATTGCTGGTCAAGCAGACGTGGCAGAAGAGAAAGTGAAAGCAGTGTAAAAAGGTGGCTGTTGTTGTTGTTGTTGACCTCACCGTTGGCTTTCCTCTCTCTCCACATTGTGCTGATGGAGTCTCCTCAGCAAGCGCTCCTCCTTCCTCTCTTCCCTCCGCCTCCTCTGTCGCCTGCAGGTCAGCGCTCGCTGGAACTCTCTTTGCTTCAGCTCCTTCAGGCGCTATGGGCCAGCACAATGATATCATCATCATCGAACGCCATGACATCATCCACACAATGACAGCATCATCATCTACGCCATGATACTATCATACACAGTGACATCATCATCATCCACGCCATGATATTATCATCATCATCCACACAATGACATTATATCATCTACGCCATGATACTATCATACACAGTGACATCATCATTATTCACGCCATGATATTATCATCATCATCCACACAATGACATCATCATCATCCACGCCATGATATAATCATCCACAGTAACATCATCATCATCCAGGCCATGATGTCATCATCCTCATCCACAGTGACATCATCATCATCTATGCCATGATATCATTGTCATCCAATGACATCATCATCATCCATGCAATGATACCATCATTATCCACGCCATGATGTCATCATCATCATCCACAGTGACATCATCATCATCTATGCCATGATATCATCATCATCCAGTGACATCATCATCATCTATGCAATGATATCATCATCATCCACACAATGACATCATCATCATCCAGTGACATCATCATCATC
The DNA here is from genome assembly GCF_033978685.3 of Nerophis lumbriciformis. Taxonomy (NCBI): domain Eukaryota; kingdom Metazoa; phylum Chordata; class Actinopteri; order Syngnathiformes; family Syngnathidae; genus Nerophis; species Nerophis lumbriciformis. The sequence continues at coordinate 5,660,484 of NC_084549.2, forward strand.
CATGCGATGATATCATCATCATCATCCAATCCAATCCAATCCAATCCACTTTATCTATATAGCACATTTAAACAACAAAAATGTTTCCAAAGTGCTGCACAACAATATTACAAACAATATTAAAACAATATTAAAAACAATATTCAAATATTATCCTTAGCCACAGTGTCATCATCATCATCCACGCCATGATATCATCATCATCCACAATGACATGATCATCGTCCACAGTGACATCCTCATCATCCATGCGATGATATCATCATCATCCACAGTGACATCATCCACATCATGATATCATCATCATCATCCACAGTGACATAATAATCATCATCCACAATGACATCATCATCATCATCCACAGTGACATCATCATCATCATCCACTCCATGACATCATCATCATCATCATCATCATCATCCACAGTGACATCATCCACATCATGATATCATCATCATCATCCACAGTGACATAATAATCATCATCCACAATGACATCATCATCATCCACAGTGACATCATCATCATCATCCACTCCATGACATCATCATCATCATCATCATCATCCACAGTGACATCATCATCCACACCATGATATCATCATCATCATCATCTACGTCATGATATCATCATCATCCACAGTGACATCATCATCCATGTGATGATATCATCCTCCACAGTGACATCATCCATGGGATATCATCCACACGATGATATCATCATCTGCACAGTGATATCGTGCGTGTGTATGCACATGTTTATATGTGTTGTTTGTGTATACGTGTATGCGTGTGCATGTGAATGTGTATATTTGTTTGTGTGTGTGTGTGTGTGTGTGTGTGTGTGTGTGTGTGTGTGTGTGTGTGTGTGTGTGTGTGTGTGTGTGTGTGTGTGTGTGTGTGTGTGTGTGTGTGTGTGTGTGTCTGTGGAGGTGTAAGGTGAGGCACTTACCTGCTTGTGGTGATGGTCGTAGGAGTTGATGTGGTTGTCGTACTGTTGGTGTCGCACATATTGTTTGTCACACAAGTCACAGTACAAACTGTGGTCGCCTTCTTCCTGCACACAAAACCAACAGATTGCTTTCAACGATTGCTAGTGATGAAAATAACACCTGTTTATTGATATAATGACCATGATCAATGATTCTTGTGGTAAAACTAAGTCAAACATGCCAAGTATGAAGTAAAACTAAGTAGAACATATTAAGAATGAAGTCAAACTAAGTAAAACATGCCAAGTATGAAGTAAAACTAAGTAAAACATGTCAAGTATGAAGTAAAACTCAGTAAAACATGTTAAGTATGAAGTAAAACTGAGTAAAACATGCCAAGTATGAAGTAAAAGTAAGTAAATGGTTGTGATGAATGGATAGTATCACACAAATGAAACAAGTATGAAGTAAGTAAACCATGTCAAGGGTAAAGTAAAAGTAAGTGAAACATGCAAAGTATAAAGTAAAACTAAGTAAAACATGCCAAGTATGAAGTAAAACTAAGTAAAACATGCCAAGTATGAAGTAAAACTAAGTAAAACATGTCAAGTATGAAGTAAAACTAAGTAAAACATGTCAAGTATGAAGTAAAACTAAGTAACACATGCCAAGTATGAAGTAAAACTAAGTAAAACATGTCAAGTATGAAGTAAAACTAAGTAACACATGCCAAGTATGAAGTCAAACTAAGTAAAACATGCCAAGTATGAAGTAAAACATGTCAAGTATGAAGCAAAACTAAGTAAAACATGTCAAGTATGAAGTCAAACTAAGTAAAACATGCCAAGTATGAAGTAAAACTAAGTAAAACATGTCAAGTATGAAGCAAAACTAAGTAAAACATGTCAAGTATGAAGTAAAACAAAGTAAAACATGTCAAGTATGAAGTAAAACTAAGTAACACATGTCAAGTATGAAGTAAAACTAAGTAAAACATGTCAAGTATGAAGTAAAACAAAGTAAAACATGTCAAGTATGAAGTAAAACTAAGTAACACATGCCAAGTATGAAGTAAAACTAAGTAAAACATGTCAAGTATGAAGTAAAACTAAGTAAAACATGCCAAGTATGAAATAAAACTAAGTAAAACATGTCAAGTATGAAGTAGAACTAAGTAAAACATGTCAAGCATGAAGTAAAACTAAGTAAAACATGTAAAGTATGAAGTAAAATTAAGTAAAACATGCCAAGTATGAAATAAAACTAAGTAACACATGTCAAGTATGAAGTAAAACAAAGTAAAACATGTCAAGTATGAAGTAAAACATACCAAGTATGAAGTAAAACTAAGTAACACATGCCAAGTATGAAGTCAAACTAAGTAACACATGCCACGTATGAAGTCAAACTAAGTAAAACATGCCAAGTATGAAGTAAAACTAAGTAAAACATGTCAAGTATGAAATAAAACTAAGTAAAACATGTCAAGTATGAAGTAAAACTAAGTAAAACATGTCAAGTATGAAGTAAAACTAAGTAAAACATGCCAAGCATGAAGTAAAACTAAGTAAAACATGTCAAGTATGAAGTAAAACTAAGTAAAACATGCCAAGTATGAAGTAAAACTAAGTAACACATGCCAAGTATGAAGTAAAACTAAGTAAAACATGTCAAGTATGAAGTAAAACTAAGTAAAACATGCCAAGTATGAAGTAAAACTAAGTAAAACATGTCAAGTATGAAGTAAAACTAAGTAAAACAAGCCAAGTATGAAATAAAACTAAGTAAAACATGTCAAGTATGAAGTAAAACTAAATAAAACATGTCAGGTATGAAGTAAAACTAAGTAAAACATGTCAAGTATGAAGTAAAACTAAGTAAAACATGCCAAGTATGAAGTAGAACTAAGTAAAACATGTCAAGTATGAAGTAAAACTAAGTAAAACATGTCAAGTATGAAGTAAAACTAAGTAAAACATGCCAAGTATGAAGTAGAACTAAGTAAAACATGTCAAGTATGAAGTAAAACTAAGTAAAACATGTCAAGTATGAAATAAAACTAAGTAACACATGTCAAGTATGAAGTAGAACTACGTAAAACATGCCAAGTATGAAATAAAACTAAGTAAAACATGTCAAGTATGAAATAAAACTAAGTAAAACATGCCAAGTATGAAATAAAACTAAGTAACACATGTCAAGTATGAAGTAAAACTAAGTAAAACATGTCAAGTATGAAGTAAAACTAAGTAAAACATGTCAAGTATGAAGTAAAACTAAGTAAAACATGCCAAGTATGAAGTAAAACTAAGTAAAACATGTCAAGTATGAAATAAAACTAAGTAAAACATGTCAAGTATGAAGTAAAACTAAGTAAAACATGTCATGTATGAAGTAAAACTAAGTAAAACATGTCAAGTATGAAGTAAAACTAAGTAACACATGCCAAGTATGAGGTAAAACTAAGTAAAACATGTCAAGTATGAAGTAAAACTAAGTAAAACATGTCAAGTATGTAGTAAAACTAAGTAAAACCTGCCAAGTATGAAATAAAACTAAGTAAAACATGTAAAATATGAAGTAAAACTAAGTAAAACATGCAAAGTATGAAGTAGAACTAAGTAAAACATGTCAAGTATGAAGTAAAACTAAGTAAAACATGTCAAGTATGAAGTAAAACTAAGTAAAACATGTAAAGTATGAAGTAAAATTAAGTAACACATTCCAAGTATGAAGTAGAACTAAGTAGCACATGCCAAGTATGAAGTAAAACTAAGTAAAACATGTCAAGTATGAAGTAAAACTAAGTAACACATGCCAAGTATGAAGTAAAACTAAGTAAAACATGTCAAGTATGAAGTAAAACTAAGTAAAACATGTCAAGTATGAAGTAAAACTAAGTAAAACATGTCAAGTATGAAGTAAAACTAAGTAAAACATGCCAAGTATGAAGTAAAACTAAGTAAAACATGCCAAGTATGAAGTAGAACTAAGTAAAACATGTCAAGTATGAAGTAAAACTAAGTAAAAGATGCTAAGTATGAAGTAAAAGTAATCACAAAGTGGCCAAGAGCCTTTTAAAGGTCAAAGAAAACAAAAGAAGACTTTGAAGTAACAAAAGACAAGGAATAGTTTTGATTTGTATTTGAAAAGAAGATGATTAGATCAAGTGAACACACACTATGATGAATGAGTCCAGGCAGATGTTATGTAATTAATAATAATTATGTAATGTTGTATGATTAATAATAACAATGTCATGTTGTATGATTAATAATAACAATGTCATGTTGTATGATTAATAATAACAATGTACAAGTCATGAGGGGGCGGGGCCAAAGAAGAAGATCATCAGGAGCGACTTATGTTGCATTATTCTATTAGAGGCCCAATCCTTACATTTGCATGATGTCGTTAAAGTTAATGTCTGCATTTGTCTTCCACCTCCATTAAAGTGCGCCAATTAAAACATGACTCTGCATTCTGCGAGACACCGTAACCATGGCAACTGGCCTTTTGTTATTGGCAGCCAATCAGCTGCTTCTTGACCAGCAAACACTCGCTCCTCTCTTCAAATGTCCCACAAACTACTTTATTCCTCACATCAATCTGACACTTTGTCCAGTCACACACACACACACACACACACACACACACACACACACACACACACACACACACACACACACACACACACACACACACACACACACACACACACACAACTTCTTCTTCTTCTTCTACTGGTTACCACCTTGTAAGTTCATCTTCACACGCAATCATGTTGTGTTGCTGTAATAATGTTGTGTTGCTGTAATAATGTTGTGTTGCTATAATAATGTTGTGTTGCTGTAATCATGTTGTGTTGCTGTAATAATGTTGTGTTGCTGTAATAATGTTGTGTGGCTGTTATCATGTCGTGTTGCTGTAATAATGTTGTGTGACTGATATCATGTTGTGTTACTGTAATAATGTTGTGTTACTGTAAGAAGGTTGTGTTACTGCAAGAAGGTTGTGTTGCTGTAATAATGTTGTGTTACTGTAATAATGTTGTGTTACTGTAATAATGTTGTGTTACAATAATAATGTTGTTTGACTGTTATCATGTCGTGTTGCTGTAATAATATTGTGTGACTGTTATCATGTTGTGTTACTGTAATAATGTTGTGTTACTGTAAGAAGGTTGTGTTACTGTAAGAAGGTTGTGTTGCTGTAATAATGTTGTGTTACTGTAAGAACGTTGTGTTGCTGTAATCATGTTGTGTTACAATAATAACGTTGTGTGACTGTAAGAATGTTGTGTTGCTGTAATAATGTTGTGTTACTATAATAATGTTGTGTGACTGTAATAATGTTGTGTTGCTGTAATAATGTTGTGTGACTGTTATCATGTTGTGTTGCTGTAATAATGTTGTGTTGCTGTAATAATGTTGTGTGACTGTTATCATGTTGTGTTACTGTAATAATGTTGTGTTACTGTAAGAACGTTGTGTTGCTGTAATCATGTTGTGTTACAATAATAACGTTGTGTGACTGTAAGAATGTTGTGTTGCTGTAATAATGTTGTGTTACTATAATAATGTTGTGTGACTGTAAGAATGTTGTGTTGCTGTAATAATGTTGTGTTGCTGTAATAATGTTGTATGACTGTTATCATGTTGTGTTACTGTAATAATGTTGTGTTACTGTAAGAAGGTTGTGTTACTGTAAGAAGGTTGTGTTACTGTAATAATGTTGTGTTGCTGTAATACTGTTGCGTTACTATAATAATGTTGTGTGACTGTAAGAATGTTGTGTTGCTGTAATAATGTTGTGTTACTATAATAATGTTGTGTGACTGTAAGAATGTTGTGTTTCTGTAATAATGTTGTGTTACTATAATAATATTGTGTGACTGTAAGAATGTTGTGTTGCTGTAATAATGTTGTGTTACTATAATAATGTTGTGTGACTGTAAGAATGTTGTGTTGCTGTAATAATGTTGTGTTACCATAATAAGGTTGTGTTCCAGGACTGCTTGTATCGCACATGATATTACACACGCAAGTAAACACGCTGTAGGACTGCTTGTATTGCACTTTATATCACACACACACACACACACACACACACACACAAGTAAACACTCTGCAGAACGGCTTGTATCGCACATGATATCTAGCACACAAGTAAACATGCAGCAGTACCGCTTGTATCGCACATAATATCACACATACAAAAAAACACACTGCAGGACTGCTTGTATCGCACATAACATCTCACACACAAGGAAACACACTGCAGTACTGCTTATGTCGCACGCCATCTCACACACAAGTAAACACACTGCAGGACGGCTTGTATCGCACATGATATCACACACGAGTTAACACGCTGCAGGACGGCTTGTATCGCACATGATATCTCGCACACAAGGAAGCACGCTCCAGGACTACTTGCATCGCACATGATATCACACACAGGTAAACACGCCGCAGGGGGCTTGTATCGCACATGATATCACACACAAGTAAACACGCTGCAGGACCGCTTGTATCGCACATGATATCACAGAAACAAGGAAACACGCTGCAGTATTGCTTATATCGCACGCTATCTCACACACAAGTAAACACACTGCAGGATGGCACATGATATCACACACGCGTAAACATGCTGCAGGACGGCTTGAATCGCACATGATATCTCGCACACAAGGAAACACGCTGCAGGACTACTTACATCGCACATGATATCACACACAGGTAAACACGCCGCAGGGGGCTTGTATCGCACATGATATCACACACAAGTAAACATGCTGCAGGACGTCTTGTATCGCACATGATATCACACACACAAGGAAACACGCTGCAGGACGGCTTGTATCGCACATGATATCACACATTTTACAAGCATGACTATATGACAAATACTCGTTTTTATTGATGATATCGGACTGATCTCCAGTATCAAAGAGAAAAGTTCCATTTGAAAGCGATGATGTTTCACCTCAACACAAGGGTCAATTGAAGTATTGATCACATGTCAAAGAGCACATATTGATCCGGTCAGTCTGAGGTCGATACTGACGAAGACGTGAACGATGGTGACGATAACGACAACATACAAAGATGAAGACCTGATTGGAGCGACCAGCAGGAAGGACTGACTCAACCTTGGAGAACATATGGCCAGCAAAGCTGTCCATGCCCCCTGGGACCACACACACACACACACACACACACACACACACACACACACACACACACACACACACACACACACACACACACACACCCCACGGGAAATATCTCCGCATGCCAAAACTCAATCGTGACAGAGGAGGCGATTACGACATTTTATTCACCACAGATTAGTGTGTGTGTGTGTGTGTGTGTGTGTGTGTGTGTGTGTGTGTGTGTGTGTGTGTGTGTGTGTGTGTGTGTGTGTGTGTGTGTGTGCGTGCGTGCGTGTGTTAGATCGAGTGAATGAAGTCAAATGTTTTATATTTAATTTGCAGAAAGGACCAACGTTTCTGTTGAAGTTGTCAGTGTTTGCACAATAAATCAATAATTGCTTTCAATTTGTTCCAAAATTATTACTTTTCATTTCTGATCGGTTTGTAATGTTAGCTTGTGACCTCAAATAAGGTCACAAAAAAAAAAACGTCAAATAACCTCAGTTTTGTCGTTTTTCCTGTCGCTCAGAGAACAAAAATTAATAACAATAACAATAATACTAACTTTAATAACAATAATAATAATAGCGATGATAATAATGATAATAATAATAACTATAATAACAATAATAATAATAATAATAAACATGAAACAGCCTCAGATTCTTGTTATTCTGTTGGATTAAAGTACGGCAGTCAAAGTAAATTAGTCAATTAATCAATCAATCAGTCAAAGTTTATTTATATAGCCTTTAGTCACAATTGTCTCAAAGGGCTGCTCAAACCACAAGGACATCCTTTGGTCTGATCCCACATCAGGGCAAGAAAGAACTCAACCCGATGGGAACGTGTTAACACATGCGATTAATCACAACAACTAGTTACATTAATCATGCCTTAACACAGATTAATCACAACAACTAGTTACATTAATCATGCATGAACGCAGATTAATCACAACAACTAGTTGCATTATTCGCATGAACACAGATTAATCACAACAACTAGTTGCATTACTCGCATGAACGCAGATTAATCACAACAACTAGTTGCATTAGTCATGCATGAACGCAGATTAATCACAACAACTAGTTGCATTAGTCATGCATGGATGCAGATTAATCACAACAACTAGTTACATTAATCATGATTTAACGCAGATTAATCACAACAACTAGTTACATTAATCATGCATGGACACAGATTAATCACAACAACAAGTTACATTAGTCATGCATGGACACCGATTAATCACAACAACGAGTTACATTAGTCATGCATGAACACAGATTAATCACAACAACTAGTTGCATTAATCATGCATGAACGCAGATTAATCACAACAACTAGTTGCATTACTCGCATGAACGCAGATTCATCACAACAACTAGTTACATTAGTCATGCATGAACACACATTCATCACAACAACTAGTTACATTAGTCATGCATGGACACAGATTAATCACAACAACTAGTTACATTAGTCATGTATGGATACAGATTAATCACAACAACGAGTTACATTAGTCATGCATGGACACAGATTAATCACAACAACTAGTTACATTAGTCATGCATGAACACAGATTAATCACAACAACAAGTTACATTAGTCATGCATGGACACAGATTAATCACAACAACTTGCTGCATTAATCATGGATGAACACAGATTAATCACAACTAGTCGCATTAATCATGCATTAATGCAGATTATTCACAACAACTAGTTGCATTAATCATGCATGAACGCAGATTAATCACAACTCGTTGCATTAATCATGCATGAACACAGATTAATCACAACTAGTTGCATTAATCATGCATGAACGCAGATAAATCACAACTAGTTGCATTAATCATGCATGAACGCAGATTAATCACAACTAGTTGCATTAATCATGCATGAATGCAGATTGATCACAACAACTAGTTGCATTAATCATGCATGATCGCAGATTAATCACAACAACTAGTTACATTAATCATGCCTTAACGCACATTAATCACAACAACTAGTTGCATTACTCGCATGAACGCAAATTAATCACAACAACTAGTTGCATGAATCATGCATGAACACAGATTAATCACAACTAGTTGCATGAATCATACATGAACACAGATTAATCACAACAACTAGTTGCATTAATCATGCATGAACGCAGATTCATCACAACAACTAGTTGCATTACTCGCATAAACGCAGATTAATGACAACAACTAGTTACATTAGCCATGTATGGATACAGATTAATCACAACAACGAGTTACATTAGTCATGCATGGACACAGATTAATCACAACAATTTGCTGCATTAATCATGGATGAACACAGATTAATCACAACTAGTCGCATTAATCATGCATTAATGCAGATTATTCACAACAACTAGTTGCATTAATCACGCATGAACACAGATTAATCACAACTAGTTGCATTAATCATGCATGAATGCAGATTAATCACAACTCGTTGCATTAATAATGCATGAATGCAGATTAATCACAACTAGTTGCATTAATCATGCATGAACGCAGATTAATAACAACAACTAGTTGCATTAATCATGCATGGACACAGATTAATCACAACAACTAGTTACATTAATCATGCCTTAACGCAGATGAATCACAACAACTAGTTGCATTAATCATGCATGAATTCAGATTAATCACAACAACTAATTACATTAGTCATGCATGGACACAGATTAATCACAACAACTAGTTGCATTAATCATGCATAAATTCAGATTAATCACAACAACTAGTTACATTAGTCATGCATGGACACAGATTAATCACAACAACTAGTTACATTAATCATGCCTTAACGCAGATTAATCACAACAACTAGTTACATTAATCATGCCTTAACGCAGATTAATCACAACAACTAGTTACATTAATCATGCCTTAACGCAGATTAATCACAACAACTAGTTGCATTACTCGCATGAACGCAGATTAATCACAACAACGAGTTACATTAGTCATGCATGAACACAGATTAATCACAACAACGAGTTACATTAGTCATGCATGGACACAGATTAATCACAACAACTAGTTGCATGAATCATGCATGAACACAGATTAATCACAACTAGTTGCATTAATCATGCATGAACACAGATTAATCACAACTAGTTGCATTAATCATGCATGAACACAGATTAATCACAACAACTAGTTGCATTAATCATGCATGAATGCAGATTGATCACAACAACTAGTTGCATTAATCATGGATGAACACAGATTAATCACAACTAGTTGCATTAATCATGCATGAACACAGATTAATCACAACAACTAGTTGCATGAATCATGCATGAACACAGATTAATCACAACTAGTTGCATGAATCATGCATAAACACAGATTAATCACAACTAGTTGCATTAATCATGCATGAACGCAGATTAATCACAACTAGTTGCATTAATCATGCATGGACACAGATTAATCACAACAACTAGTTGCATTAATCATGCATGAACGCAGATAAATCACAACTAGTTGCATTAATCATGCATGAACGCAGATAAATCACAACTAGTTGCATTAATCATGCATGAATGCAGATTAATCACAACTAGTTGCATTGATCATGCATGAACGCAGATTAATCACAACTAGTTGCCTTAATCATGCATGAACGCAGATTAATCACAACTAGTTGCCTTAATCATGCATGAACGCAGATTAATCACAACGACTAGTTGCATTAATCATTCATGGACACAGATTAATCACAACTAGTTGCCTTAATCATGCATGAACGCAGATTAATCACAACTAGTTGCATTAATCATGCATGAACGCAGATTAATCACCACTAGTTGCATTAATCATGGATGAACACAGATTAATCACAACAACTAGTTGCATTAGTCATGCATGGACACAGATTAATCACAACAACTAGTTACATTAGTCATGCATGGACACAGATTAATCACAACAACGAGTTACATTAGTCATGCATGAACGCAGATTAATCACAACAACTAGTTGCATTAGTCATGCATGGACACAGATTAATCACAACAACGAGTTACATTAGTCATGCATGGACACAGATTAATCACAACAACTAGTTGCATTAGTCATGCATGGACACAGATTAATCACAACAACTTGCTGCATTAATCATGCATGAATTCAGATTAATCACAACAACTAGTTACATTAGGCATGCATGAACGCAGATTAATAACAACAACTAGTTGCATTAATCATGGATAAACGCAGATTAATCACAACAACTAGTTGCATTAATCATGCATGGACACAGATTAATCACAACAACTAGTTGCATTACTCGCATGAACGCAGATTAATCACAACAACTAGTTACATTAATCATGCCTTAGCGCAGATTAATCACAACAACTAGTTACATTACTCGCATGAACGCAGATTAATCACAACAACTAGTTGCATTACTCGCATGAACGCAGATTAATCCCAACAACAAGTTACATTAGTCGTGCATGGACACAGATTAATCACAACAACTAGTTACATTAATCATGCCTTAACGCAGATTAATCACAACAACTAGTTGCATTAATCATGCATGAACGCAGATTAATCACAACAACTAGTTGCATTACTCGCATGAACGCAGATTCATCACAACAACTAGTTACATTAGTCATGTATGGATACAGATTAATCACAACAACTAGTTACATTAGTCATACATGGACACAGATTAATCACAACAACTAGTTGCATTAATCATGCATGAACGCAGATGAATCACAACAACTAGTTGCATTAATCATGCATGAACGCAGATTAATCACAACTAGTTGCATTAATCATGGATGAACACAGATTAATCACAACAACTAGTTGCATTAATCATACATGAACACAGATTAATAACAACAACTAGTTGCATTAATCATGGATGAACACAGATTAATCACAACAACTAGTTGCATTAATCATGCATGAATGCAGATTAATCACAACTAGTTGCATGAATCATACATGAACACAGATTAATCACAACAACTAGTTGCATGAATCATGCATGAACGCAGATAAATCACAACTAGTTGCATTAATCATGCATGAACGCAGATTAATCACAACTAGTTGCATTAATCATGCATGAACGCAGATTCATAACAACAACTAGTTGCAATAATCATGGATAAACGCAGATTAATCACAACAACTAGTTGCATTAATCATGCATGAACGCAGATAAATCACAACTAGTTGCATTAATCATGCATGAACACAGATTAATCACAACTAGTTGCATTAATCATGCATGAACACAGATTAATCACAACAACTAGTTGCATTAATCATGGATGATCGCAGATTAATCACAACAACTAGTTGCATTAATCATGCATGAACACAGATTAATCACAACAACTAGTTGCATTACTCGCATGATCGCAGATTAATCACAACAACTAGTTGCATTAATCATGCATGATCGCAGATTAATAACAACTAGTTGCATTAATCATGCATGAACGCAGATAAATCACAACTAGTTGCATTAATCATGCATGAACACAGATTAATCACAACTAGTTGCATTAATCATGCATGAACACAGATTAATCACAACAACTAGTTGCATTAATCATGGATGATCGCAGATTAATCACAACAACTAGTTGCATTAATCATGCATGAACACAGATTAATCACAACAACTAGTTGCATTACTCGCATGATCGCAGATTAATCACAACAACTAGTTGCATTAATCATGCATGATCGCAGATTAATAACAACTAGTTGCATTAATCATGCATGAACGCAGATAAATCACAACTAGTTGCATTAATCATGCATGATCGCAGATTAATCACAACAACTAGTTGCATTAATCATGCATGTACGCAGATTAATCACAACTAGTTGCATGAATCATGCATTTAATTGCTCAACATGTGTGTTGTTGTGGTTTTACTTTGCAGTGGAAGTGTGTAAATAGTGTAAAGTGTTGCTATGATGCAAACAACAACAACAACGACATGATTATAGGATTGTCGCGTTGTCATCACATTTGACATTTTCCTTTGCACAAGGACACATCCAAGGTCACGGGACTTAATGCAGGACTTGTGAGCACATCTCAGAATAAGTCTTTTACTTTTTTGTCTTCGGAGGCAGAAAATTAACACCTTCATCTTCATCCTGTCACCTCTCCATCACACCAGGGGGCGGCGTTGCGAGGAGGACAACGACATATTGACATGAATATTGCATCCACTCTTTACTGGAGAGACACACACACACACACACACACACACACACACACACACACACACACACACACACACACACACACACACACACACACACACACACACACACAATGTACTGAATCTCTGTACTGCTGTTGTAAAACTTGAATCTATGAATGTATGAAGTCACATGACTGAAGATAAAGATCAGACTTCTGTGTGTGTGAGTGTGTGTGTGTGTGTGTGTGTGTGTGTGTGTGTGTGTGTGTGTGTGTGTGTGTGTGTGTGTGTGTGTGTGTGTGTGTGTGTGTGTGTGTGTGTGTGTGTGTGTGTGTGTGTGAGTGTGATATTTTGCACTGAAATGTGTGTGTAGCCAGATGGAGACAAATGGAAAATTCACAAAATACACACACACATACACACACACACACACACACACACACACACACACACACACACACACACACACACACACACACACACACACACACACATGCACACAGTGCGGGGCATAACGAGAGCATGGCCGACCGGGTGTCCGAAGATGTCCTAAGTGATAGGTCAAAAGGCACGTCACGTGACTACCGGGCGCCATGTTTGCTACCAACTTTGAGCTGAGGCTATGCGTTTGCAGCGTTTTTTGGTTGGTGTTTAGAGGTGTAAAAATGTCGCCAGACTTGTGAAACTCTTTGACGTGGTTTCCCCACGAGGTGCAAAGAAGACGAGTATGGAAGTGAAGGTCGATCTGCGATAGTGTTGTCCCGATACCAATATTCCGATACTTTTAGATACTTTTCTAAATGAAGGGGAACACAAAAAATGGCATTATTGTCTTTATTTTAACAAAAAATCGACATGAAACATATGTTTCTTATTGGCCTAGTGCAGGGGTTCTCATTACGTCGATCGCGATCTACCGGTCGATCTCGGAGGGTGTGTCAGTCGATCACCAGCCAGGCATTAAAAAAATAGTCCTAAAAATGAGCGATCATAAATCTTCACTATGACGTCACTTTCGTCACTTGATTGACATTCACGGCACCCGAGGGTCTTCTGAGATGACGCTGGCTGCTGCCAGCTCATTAAAATGACCGACTGGAAGGCGAGAAACACTTTATTTCAACAGACTCTGGCGCCGTACCTGTCGTCAAAACTCCAAAGACCGACTGCACAGTTGCACAATAAAAGCTCTGCTTCATCCTGCCTGCGCCACCAAAATAAGAGTCTCAGAAAGCTGGCGTGCACAAGCTAGCAAGCTACGGAGTTTGCCGACAATGTATTTCTTGTAAAGTGTATACAAAGGAGTACGGAAGCTGGACAAATAAGATGCCAAAAACCAACCACTTTCATGTGGTATTGGACAGAAAGGAGGACTTTTTTTCTCCTCCATTCGAAAATGCGGACGTTATCAGCACCACTGTCTGATTCCAATCAATGCAAGTCATCACAATCAGGTAATACACCAACTTATATTCTTGTCTTCATGAAAGAAAGGAATCTATGTGTGTTAAACATGCTTGTATTATCTTTACCCACCTTTAAGTTGTTAACAATATTAACTATATGTGTTAAACATGCTTGTATTATCTTTAACCACCTTTAAGTTGTTAACAATATTAACTATATGTGTTAAACATGCTTGTATTATCTTTAACCACCTTTAAGTTGTTAACAATATTAACTATATGTGTTAAACATGCTTGTATTATCTTTAACCACCCTTAAGTTGTTAACAATATTAACTATTTGTGTTAAACATGCTTGTATTATCTTTAACCACCTTTAACTTGTTAACAATATTAACTATATGTGTTAAACATGCTTGTATTATCTTTAACCACCTTTAAGTTGTTAACAATATTAACTATATGTGTTAAACATGCTTATATTATCTTTAACCACCTTTAAGTTGTTAACAATATTAACTATATGTGTTAAACATGCTTATATTATCTTTAACCACCTTTAAGTTGTTAACAATATTAACTACATGTGTTAAACATGCTTGTATTATCTTTAACCACCTTTAAGTTGTTCACAATATTAACTATTTGTGTTAAACATGCTTGTATTATTTTTAACCACCTTTAACTTGTTAACAATATTAACTATATGTGTCAAACATGCTTGCATTATCATTAAACACTTTTAATGTATTAACAATATTAACTATATGTGTTAAACATGCTTGCTTTATCATTAAACACCTTTAACTTGTTAACAAAAACATATATTTCATAAATAAGTAAATATAAATTATATATATGAATGAGGTAGATCCCCACGACTTGATCAATTGAAAAGTAGCTCGCCTGCAGAAAAAGTGTGAGCACCCCTGGCCTAGTGGTTAGAGTGTCCGCCCTGAGATGGGTAGGTTGTGAGTTCAAACCCCGGCCGAGTCATACCAAAGACTATAAAAATGGGACCCATTACCTCCCTGCTTGGCACTCAGCATCAAGGGTTGGAATTGGGGGTTAAATCACCAAAAATGATTACCGGGCGTGGCCACCGCTGCTGCCCACTGCTCCCCTCACCTCCCAGGGGGTGATCAAGGGTGATGGGTCAAATGCAGAGGACAAATTTCACCACACCTCATGTGTGTGTGACAATCATTGCTACTTTAACTTAAATAAAATAGTGAACATACTAGACAACTTGTCTTTTAGTAGTAAGTAAACAAACAAAGACTCCTAATTAGTCTATGCAGTAACATATTGTGTCATTTATACACCTATTATTTTGTCAACATTATGAGGGACAAACTGTAAAAAATGATTATTAATCTACTTGTTCATTTACTGTTAATATCTGCTTATTTTCAGTTTTAACATGTTCTATCTACACTTCTGTTAAAAGGTAATGATCACTTATTCTTCTCTTCTTTGATACTTTACATTAGTTTTGGATGATACCACACATTTAGGTATGGATCCGATACCACATACTTGCCAACCTTGAGACCTCCGATTTCGGGAGGTGGGGGCGTGTTCGGGGGTGGGCGGGGCGTGGTTGGGGGCGTGGTTAAGAGGGGAGGAGTATATTGACAGCTAGAATTCACCAAGTCAAGTATTTCATACTTATTATATATATATATATATATATATATATATATATATATATATATGTAGATATTTACATCCTGAAAATAAGCAAACAAAACTGTGTTTAGATAATTGATACTTCAAACTACATAAATAAATATTAAGGAATATAACATAACTTGGCTTCTGAGAGTTTCAAAATGTAATGAATAAAATGCTAAAGTTGTTGATAAACAAGCAATTATTTTAATAATTAAATATGGTCATTTTAAATGAATTATTATGATAATTTAAAATCAATTATTTGAAATATGTTTATTTTAGTGTATGATTCTATGGCTGGATGTAATAAGGAGTCACGAAAAAATACAAATAAAAATACAATTAATTTTGATGTTTTTAGCAAAATATAGTAAAAATGCATTTTTTTTTTTAAATTTTTTTTATTAATAAATATATTTATGAACATAATAATACAATTTATCTCTAGTCTGGATGATTTAGTTCTTGTCACCCTGTTGTCCTCCCGTCACGAAAAAAGGCTGTCCTCACTCAGGTCCGCATGGAGCTGGAGGGGGCGTGGCGTCCAGCTCCGGCTGAAAATCGGGAGATTTTCGGGAGAATATTTGTCCCGGGAGATTTTCGGGT
>NC_084549.2:5682500-5707500 GCF_033978685.3 Nerophis lumbriciformis
ACTATTTAATGTAAATACAAATTTTGACTATTTACTGAAAATACACATTTTGACTATTTAATGTAAATACAAATTTTGACGATTTACTGTAAATACAAATTTTGACTATTTACTGTAAATACACATTTTGACTATTTAATGTCAATACAAATTTTGACTATTTAATGTAAATACACATTTTGACTATTTACTGTAAATACAAACTCTGTAAATACAAACTGACTATTTACTGTAAATACACACTGACATTTTACTGTAAATACAAGTTTTGACTATTTACTGTAAATACAAATTTTGACTATTTAATGTAAATACAAGTTTTGACTCTTTAATGTAAATACACATTTTGAATATTTACTGTAAATACACATTTTGACTATTTACTGTAAATACAAACTTTGACTATTTACTGTAAATACACATTTTGACTATTTACTGTAAATACAAATGTTGACTATTTAATGTAAATACACATTTTGACTATTTAATGTAAATACAAATTTTGACTCTTTAATGTAAATACACATTTTGACTATTTACTGTAAATACAAATTTTGACTATTTACTGTAAATACAAATTCTGACTAATGTAAATACAAATTTTGACTATTTACAGTAAATACAAACTTTGACTATTTACTGTGAATACAAACTTTGACTATTTACTGTGAATACACATTTTGACTATTTACTGTAAATACAAACTCTGTAAATACACACACTTATATTGAAGGAGAAACACCATCACACACAGAGAAGAAAATGTTGCACATTAAACACACATTTAAACAAGACACAATCACACACACTGAGATACACAACACATGTATGAGGACACACACCTTGCACAAATAAACACACACGTTCAGACACACAACGTGCACTGAGGGGATGCAGACACACAATCAATCAGTGCGTTTCCATGCAATAGTTGTGTTGTTTTCACAGGCGTGTGTGCAGTTCCAGTTGACATGTGTAACGTTGGTGATGTTTTCATGTATAGAAAATAGACTTGTGCTTATTACAATCAAAAAGATCCATTTTGTGCTTTGACTATTTACTGTAAATACACATTTTGACTATTTACTGTAAATACACATTTTGACTATTTACTGTAAATACACATTTTGACTATTTACTGTAAATACACATTTTGACTATTTACTGTAAATACACATTTTGACTATTTACTGTAAATACACATTTTGACTATTTACTGTAAATACACATTTTGACTATTTACTGTAAATACACATTTTGACTATTTACTGTAAATACACATTTTGACTATTTACTGTAAATACACATTTTGACTATTTACTGTAAATACACATTTTGACTATTTAATGTAAATACACATTTTGACTATTTACTGTAAATACACATTTTGACTATTTACTGTAAATACACATTTTGACTATTTACTGTAAATACACATTTTGACCATTTACTGTAAATACACATTTTGACTATTTAATGTAAATACACATTTTGACTATCTACTGTAAATACACATTTTGACTATTTACTGTAAATACACATTTTGACTATTTAATGTAAATACACATTTTGACTATTTACTGTAAATACACATTTTGACTATTTACTGTAAATACACATTTTGACTATTTAATGTAAATACACATTTTGACTATTTACTGTAAATACACATTTTGACTTTTTACTGTAAATACACATTTTGACTATTTACTGTAAATACACATTTTGACTATTTAATGTAAATACAAATTTTGACTATTTAATGTAAATACAAATTTTGACTATTTACTGTAAATACACATTTTGACTATTTACTGTAAATACACATTTTGACTATTTAATGTAAATACAAATTTTGACTATTTACTGTAAATACACATTTTGACTATTTAATGTAAATACAAATTTTGACTATTTACTGTAAATACACATTTTGACTATTTAATGTAAATACACATTTTGACTATTTACTGTAAATACACATTTTGACTATTTACTGTAAATACACATTTTGACTATTTAATGTAAATACAAATGTTGACTATTTAATGTAAATACACATTTTGACTATTTAATGTAAATACAAATTTTGACTCTTTAATGTAAATACACATTTTGACTATTTACTGTAAATACAAATTTTGACTATTTACTGTAAATACAAATTCTGACTAATGTAAATACAAATTTTGACTATTTACAGTAAATACAAACTTTGACTATTTACTGTGAATACAAACTTTGACTATTTACTGTGAATACACATTTTGACTATTTACTGTAAATACAAACTCTGTAAATACACACACTTATATTGAAGGAGAAACACCATCACACACAGAGAAGAAAATGTTGCACATTAAACACACATTTAAACAAGACACAATCACACACACTGAGATACACAACACATGTATGAGGACACACACCTTGCACAAATAAACACACACGTTCAGACACACAACGTGCACTGAGGGGATGCAGACACACAATCAATCAGTGCGTTTCCATGCAATAGTTGTGTTGTTTTCACAGGCGTGTGTGCAGTTCCAGTTGACATGTGTAACGTTGGTGATGTTTTCATGTATAGAAAATAGACTTGTGCTTATTACAATCAAAAAGATCCATTTTGTGCTTTGACTATTTACTGTAAATACACATTTTCACTATTTACTGTAAATACACATTTTGACTATTTACTGTAAATACACATTTTGACTATTTACTGTAAATACACATTTTGACTATTTACTGTAAATACACATTTTGACTATTTACTGTAAATACACATTTTGACTATTTACTGTAAATACACATTTTGACTATTTACTGTAAATACACATTTTGACTATTTACTGTAAATACACATTTTGACTATTTACTGTAAATACACATTTTGACTATTTACTGTAAATACACATTTTGACTATTTACTGTAAATACACATTTTGACTATTTAATGTAAATACACATTTTGACTATTTACTGTAAATACACATTTTGACTATTTACTGTAAATACACATTTTGACTATTTACTGTAAATACACATTTTGACCATTTACTGTAAATACACATTTTGACTATTTAATGTAAATACACATTTTGACTATCTACTGTAAATACACATTTTGACTATTTACTGTAAATACACATTTTGACTATTTAATGTAAATACACATTTTGACTATTTAATGTAAATACAAATTTTGACTATTTACTGTAAATACACATTTTGACTATTTAATGTAAATACACATTTTGACTATTTACTGTAAATACACATTTTGACTTTTTACTGTAAATACACATTTTGACTATTTACTGTAAATACACATTTTGACTATTTAATGTAAATACAAATTTTGACTATTTAATGTAAATACAAATTTTGACTATTTACTGTAAATACACATTTTGACTATTTACTGTAAATACACATTTTGACTATTTAATGTAAATACAAATTTTGACTATTTACTGTAAATACACATTTTGACTATTTAATGTAAATACAAATTTTGACTATTTACTGTAAATACACATTTTGACTATTTAATGTAAATACACATTTTGACTATTTACTGTAAATACACATTTTGACTATTTACTGTAAATACAAATTTTGACTATTTAATGTAAATACAAATTTTGACTATTTACTGTAAATACACATTTTGACTATTTAATGTAAATACAAATTTTGACTATTTACTGTAAATACACATTTTGACTATTTAATGTAAATACAAATTTTGACGATTTACTGTAAATACAAATTTTGACTATTTACTGTAAATACACATTTTGACTATTTAATGTCAATACAAATTTTGACTATTTAATGTAAATACACATTTTGACTATTTACTGTAAATACACATTTTGACTATTTACTGTAAATACACATTTTGACTATTTAATGTAAATACAAATTTTGACTATTTACTGTAAATACACATTTTGACTATTTCATGTAAATACACATTTTGACTATTTACTGTAAATACACATTTTGACTATTTACTGTAAATACACATTTTGAATATTTACTGTAAATACAAATTTTGACTATTTACTGTAAATACACATTTTGACTATTTACTGTAAATACACATTTTGACTATTTAATGTAAATACAAATTTTGACTATTTACTGTAAATACACATTTTGACTATTTAATATAAATACACATTTTGACTATTTACTGTAAATACACATTTTGACTATTTAATGTAAATACAAATTTTGACTATTTACTGTAAATACAAATGTCGACTATTTACTGTAAATACACATTTTGACTATTTAATGTAAATACACATTTTGACTATTTACTGTAAATACACATTTTGACTATTTACTGTAAATACACATTTTGACTATTTAATGTAAATACAAATTTTGACTATTTACTGTAAATACACATTTTGACTATTTAATATAAATACACATTTTGACTATTTACTGTAAATACACATTTTGACTATTTAATGTAAATACAAATTTTGACTATTTACTGTAAATACAAATGTCGACTATTTACTGTAAATACACATTTTGACTATTTAATGTAAATACACATTTTGACTATTTACTGTAAATACACATTTTGACTATTTACTGTAAATACACATTTTGACTATTTACTGTAAATACACATTTTGACCATTTACTGTAAATACACATTTTGACTATTTAATGTAAATACACATTTTGACTATTTAATGTAAATACACATTTTGACTATTTACTGTAAATACACATTTTGACTATTTACTGTAAATACACATTTTGACTATTTACTGTAAATACACATTTTGACCATTTACTGTAAATACACATTTTGACTATTTAATGTAAATACACATTTTGACTATCTACTGTAAATACACATTTTGACTATTTACTGTAAATACACATTTTGACTATTTACTGTAAATACACATTTTGACTATTTAATGTAAATACACATTTTGACTATTTACTGTAAATACACATTTTGACTTTTTACTGTAAATACACATTTTGACTATTTAATGTAAATACACATTTTGACTATTTACTGTAAATACACATTTTGACTATTTAATGTAAATACACATTTTGACTATTTACTGTAAATACACATTTTGACTATTTACTGTAAATACACATTTTGACTATTTACTGTAAATACACATTTTGACTATTTAATGTAAATACACATTTTGACTATTTACTGTAAATACACATTTTGACTATTTACTGTAAATACACATTTTGACTATTTAATGTAAATACACATTTTGACTATTTACTGTAAATACACATTTTGACTATTTACTGTAAATACACATTTTGACTATTTACTGTAAATACACGTTTTGACTATTTACTGTAAATACACATTTTGACTATTTACTGTAAATACACATTTTGACTATTTACTGTAAATACACATTTTGACTATTTAATGTAAATACACATTTTGACTATTTACTGTAAATACACATTTTGACTATTTAATGTAAATACACATTTTGACTATTTACTGTAAATACACATTTTGACTATTTAATGTAAATACATATTTTGACTATTTAATGTAAATACACATTTTGACTATTTACTGTAAATACACATTTTGACTATTTACTGTAAATACACATTTTGACTATTTACTGTAAATACACATTTGACTATTTAATGTAAATACACATTTTGACTATTTACTGTAAATACACATTTTGACTATTTACTGTAAATACACATTTTGACTATTTAATGTAAATACACATTTTGACTATTTACTGTAAATACACATTTTGACTATTTACTGTAAATACACATTTTGACTATTTACTGTAAATACACATTTTGACTATTTAATGTAAATACACATTTTGACTATTTACTGTAAATACACATTTTGACTATTTACTGTAAATACTCATTTTGACTATTTACTGTAAATACACATTTTGACGATTTACTGTAAATACACATTTTGACGATTTACTGTAAATACACATTTTGACTATTTACTGTAAATACACATTTTGACTATTTAATGTAAATACACATTTTGACTATTTACTGTAAATACACATTTTGACTATTTACTGTAAATACACATTTTGACTATTTAATGTAAATACAAATTTTGACTATTTACTGTAAATACACATTTTGACTATTTACTGTAAATACAAATTTTGACTATTTACTGTAAATACACATTTTGACTATTTACTGTAAATACACATTTTGACTTTTTAATGTAAATACACATTTTCACTATTTACTGTAAATACACATTTTCACTATTTAATGTAAATACACATTTTCACTATTTACTGTAAATACACATTTTCACTATTTAATGTAAATACACATTTTGACTATTTAATGTAAATACACATTTTGACTATTTACTGTAAATACACATTTTGACTATTTAATGTAAATACAAATTTTGACTATTTACTGTAAATACACATTTTGACTATTTAATGTAAATACACATTTTGACTATTTACTGTAAATACACATTTTGACTATTTAATGTAAATACACATTTTGACTATTTAATGTAAATACAAATTTTGACTATTTACTGTAAATACACATTTTGACTATTTAATGTAAATACAAATTTTGACTATTTACTGTAAATACACATTTTGACTATTTAATGTAAATACAAATTTTGACGATTTACTGTAAATACAAATTTTGACTATTTACTGTAAATACACATTTTGACTATTTAATGTCAATACAAATTTTGACTATTTAATGTAAATACACATTTTGACTATTTACTGTAAATACAAACTCTGTAAATACAAACTGACTATTTACTGTAAATACACACTGACATTTTACTGTAAATACAAGTTTTGACTATTTACTGTAAATACAAATTTTGACTATTTAATGTAAATACAAGTTTTGACTCTTCAATGTAAATACACATTTTGAATATTTACTGTAAATACACATTTTGACTATTTACTGTAAATACAAACTTTGACTATTTACTGTAAATACACATTTTGACTATTTACTGTAAATACAAACTTTGACTATTTACTGTGAATACAAACTTTGACTATTTACTGTGAATACACATTTTGACTATTTACTGTAAATACAAACTCTGTAAATACACACTGACTATTTACTGTAAATACACACTGACTATTTATTATAAATACAAACTGACTATTTATTGTAAATACAAACTATGACTATTTACTGTAAATACAAACTATGAATATTTAATGTAAATACAATGTGACTATTTACTGTAAATAAAAAACTATGACTATCAACTGTAAATACACACTGACTATTTATTATAAATACAAACTATGACTATTTATTGTAAATACACACTATATATTGTAAATTCAAACGATGACTATTTTCTGTAAATACAAACTATGAATATTTACTGTAAATACAAACTATGAGTACTTACTGTAAATACAAACGTTGACTATTTACTGTAAACACACACTGACTATTGTAAATACAAATTGACTATTTACTGTAAATACAAACTACGACTATTTACTGTAAATACACACTGGCTATAGATTGTAAATACAAACTATGACTATTTGCTGTAAATACAAACTTTGACTATTTACTGTAAACACACACTGACTATTGTAAATACAAAGTGACTATTTACTGTAAATTAAAAACTATGACTATTTACTGTAAATACACACTGACTATTTATTGTAAAAACAAATATGACTATTTACTATAAATACACACTGACTATTTAGTGTAAATACAAACTTTTACTATTTATTGTAAAAAACAAACTTTGACTATTTATTGTAAATACAAACTTTGACTATATTGTTGACGTAGATGATACAAATCATATTGTTAATGTAGATGACAGTGAAAGTACACAACGCAATGAAAGTACACAAGACAAAGAAAGTACACAACACAGTGAAAGTACACAACGCAATGAAAGTACACAAGACAAAGAAAGTACACAACACAGTGAAAGTACACAACACAGTTAAAGTACACAACGCAGCGAAAGTACACAACACAGTGAGAGTACACAACGCAGTGAAAGTACACAAGACAGTGAAAGTACACAATGCAGTGAAAGTACACAACAGAGTGAAAGTACACAAGACAGTGAAAGTACACAACGCAGTGAAAGTACACAAGATAGTGAAAGTACACAACGCAGTGAAAGTACACCAGACAGTGAAAGTACACAAGACAGTGAAAGTACACAACACAGTGAAAGTACACAAGACAGTGGAAGTACACAACGCAGTGAAAGTACACAACACAGTGAAAGTACACAAGACAGTGAAAGTACACAACACAGTGAAAGTACACAATACAGTGAAAGTACACAAGACAGTGAAAGTACACAACACAGTGAAAGTACACAAAGCAGTGAAAGTACACAAGACAGTGATAGTACACAAGACAGTGAAAGTACACAACGCAGTGAAAGTACACGATACAGTGAAAGTACACAACACAGTGAAAGTACACAATGCAGTGAAAGTACACAACACAGTGAAAGTACACAACACAGTGAAAGTACACAAGACAGTGAAAGTACAAAACACAGTGAAAGTACACAAGACAGTGAAAGTACACAACACAGTGAAAGTACACAACGCAGTGAAAGTACACAAGACAGTGAAAGTACATAACGCAGTGAAAGTACACAAGACAGTGAAAGTACACAACACAGTGATAGTACACAAGACAGTGAAAGTACACAACGCAGTGAAAGTACACAACACAGTGAAAGTACACAACACAGTGAAAGTACACAAGACAGTGAAAGTACACGAGACAGTGAAAGTACACAACGCAGTGAAAGTACACAAGACAGTGAAAGTACACAACACAGTGAAAGTACACAATGCAGTGAAAGTACACAACACAGTGAAAGTACACAAGACAGTGAAAGTACCCAACGCAGTGAAAGTACACAACACAGTGAAAGTACACAAGACAGTGAAAGTACACAACACAGTGAAAGTACACAAGACAGTGAAGGTACACAACACAGTGAAAGTACACAACGCAGTGAAAGTACACAACACAGTGAAAGTACACAAGACAGTGAAAGTACACAACACAGTGAACGCACACAATGCAGTGAAAGTACACAACACAGTGAACGTACACAACACAGTGAAAGTACACAACGCAGTGAAAGTACACAACACAGTGAAAGTACACAAGACAGTGAAAGTACACAACACAGTGAACGTACACAACACAGTGAAAGTACACAACACAGTGAAAGTACACAAGACAGTGAAAGTACAAAAAACAGTGAACGTACACAATGCAGTGAAAGTACACGACACAGTGAAAGTACACAACACAGTGAAAATACACAACGCAGTGAAAGTACACAACACAGTGAAAGTACACAAGACAGTGAAAGTACACAAGGCAGTGAAAGTACACAACACAGTGAAAGTACACAAGACAGTGAAAGTACACAACACAGTAAAAGTACACAACACAGTGAAAGTACACAAGACAGTGAAAGTACACAACACAGTGAAAGTACACAACGCAGTGAAAGTACACAAGACAGTGATAGTACACAAGACAGTGAAAGTACACAACGCAGTGAAAGTACACAATACAGTGAAAGTACACAAGACAGTGAAAGTACACAAGACAGTGAAAGTACACAAAGTGTTTTTGCCTCACTCTTGAATAAATTTGCCCTTTTGTCTGCTTGAATCTGTCAGAATGAGATGACTTTCTCTACAGCGAGCATGGCCTTTGGATACAATCACACACACACACACACACACACACACACACACACACACACACACACACACACACACACACACACGCACACCTTCAGTAGGACAATTCATTTTGCCACAAGTGGTCCCAGATTGGATCTGGTCAAAGATCCATTACAACTCACCTTGGCTGACCTTAAGGTGCCACAGAGCACCTCTGACACACACACACACACACACACACACACACACACACACACACACACACACACACACACACACACACACACACACACACACGTGTATAGATACATTTATTTACACATTCAAATAGACAAACCCCGTTTCCATATGAGTTGGGAAATTGTGTTAGATGTAAATATAAACGGAATACAATGATTTGCAAATCATTTTCAACCCATATTCAGTTGAATATGCTACAAAGACAACATATTTGATGTTCAAACTGATAAACATTTAGTTTTTTTGCAAACAATCATTAACTTTAGAATTTGATGCCAGCAACACGTGACAAAGAAGTTGGGAAAGGTGGCAATAAATACTGATAAAGTTGAGGAATGCTCATCAAACACTTATTTGGAACATCCCACAGGTGTGCAGGCTAATTGGGAACAGGTGGGTGCCATGATTGGGTATAAAAACAGCTTCCCAAAAAATGCTCAGTCTTTCACAAGAAAGGATGGGGCAAGGTACACCCCTTTGTCCACAACTGCGTGAGCAAATAGTCAAACAGTTTAAGAACAACGTTTCTCAAAGTGCAATCGCAAGAAATGTAGGGATTTCAACATCTACGGTCCATAATATCATCAAAAGGTTCAGAGAATCTGTAGAAATCACTCCACGTAAGCGGCATGGCCGGAAACCAACATTGAATGACCGTGACCTTCCATCCCTCAGACGGCACTGTATCAAAAACCGACATCAATCTCTAAAGGATATCACCACATGGGCTCAGGAACACTTCAGAAAACCACTGTCACTAACTACAGTTGGTCGCTACATCTGTAAGTGCAAGTTAAAGCTCTACTATGCAAAGCGAAAGCCATTTATCAACAACACCCAGAAACGCCGCCGGCTTCTCTGGGCCCGAGATCATCTAAGATGGACTGATACAAAGTGGAAAAGTGTTCTGTGGTCTGACGAGTCCACATTTCAAATTGTTTTTGGAAATATTCATCATCGTGTCATCCGGACCAAAGGGGAAGCGAACCATCCAGACTGTTATCGACGCAAAGTGGAAAAGCCAGCATGTGTGATGGTATGGGGGTGCATTAGTGCCCAAGACATGGGTAACTTACACATCTGTGAAGGCACCATTAATGCTGAAAGGTACATACAGGTTTTGGAACAACATATGCTGCCATCTAAGCGCCGTCTTTTTCATGGACGCCCCTGCTTATTTCAGCAAGACAATGCCAAGCCACATTCAGCATCATCAGGCTGTCACTTCCTGTCTGCAACAATCATCATCATACTGTCACTTCCTGTCTGCATTCATCATCATCATGCTGTCACTTCCTGTCTGCAAAAATCATCATCATACTGTCACTTCCTGTCTGCAACCATCATATTCATGCTGTCACTTCCTGTCTGCAACAATCATCATCATGCTGTCACTTCCTGTCTGCAACAATCATCATCATGCTGTCACTTCCTGTCTGCAACCATCATCATCATGCTGTCACTTCTTGTCTGCAACCATCATCATCATGCTGTCACTTCTTGTCTGCAACCATCATATTCATGTTGTCACTTCCTGTCTTCAACGATCGTCATCATGTTGTCACTTCCTGTCTGTAACCATCATCATCTTGCTGTCACTTCCTGTCTGCAACCATCATCATCATGCTGTCACTTCCTGTCTGCAAAAATCATCATCATACTGTCACTTCCTGTCTGCAACCATCATATTCATGCTGTCACTTCCTGTCTGCAACAATCATCATCATGCTGTCACTTCCTGTCTGCAATCATCATCATCATGCTGTCACTTCCTGTCTGCAACCATCATCATCATGCTGTCACTTCCTGTCTACAATCATCATCATCATGCTGTCACTTCCTGTCTGCAACAATCATCATCATCATGCTCTCACTTCCTGTCTGCAACAATCATCATCATGCTGTCACTTCCTGTCTGCAACAATCATCATCATGCTGTCACTTCCTGTCTGCAACAATCATCATCATACTGTCACTTCCTGTCTGCATTCATCATCATCATGCTGTCACGTCCTGTCCGCAACCGTCATATTCATGCTGTCACTTCCTGTCTGCAACTTTTAGTGACGTAAAAAAAGAAAAAGTGGTGAAGATTTGACTAATGAGCACAAGTGTGAGAAAAGTTCCTCGCTCTTCTCCATCTGCTGCCATTTCCTTTCTCGCTTTGCGACTCTTCATCTCTCCCGCTCGGTCCCGCCCACTTCATTGGCAGAGTTCACCCAGTCACGTCGACGCCCACTCACCTCCAGCAGGATACCTCAGTTTCCATGGCGATGGAGTAGCAACATAAATATAAACTTGAAGACCGCTCATTAACAACATCTTACTGACTCATTCCCTGCTGGGCTTGCTCTTCAGTGTGTGTGTGTGTGTGCGTGTCCGTGTGTGTGTGTGTGTGTGTGTGTGTGTGTGTGTGTGTGTGTGTGTGTGTGTGTGTGTGTGTGTGTATAGTGTATGTATTATGTATGGTACTACAATGTATACTGTATATATCATGTATGGTATTACAATGTATAGTGTATATATTAAGTATAGTACTACAATGTATAGTGTATATATTATGTATAATATTACAATGTATACTGTATATATTATGTATAGTACTACAATGTAGTGTATATAATATGTATAGTACTACAATGTAGTGTATACATTATGTATAGTACTACAATGTATAGTGTATAAATTATGTATAGTACTACAATGTAGTGTATACATTATGTATAATACTACAATGTATACTGTATATATTAACGTATAGTACTATAATGTATACTGTATATATTATGTATAATACTACAATGTATAGTGTATATATTACGTATAGTACTACAATGCATACTGTATATATTATGTATAGTACTACAATGTATACTGTATATATTACGTATAATACTACAATGTGTAGTGTATATATTACGTATAGTACTACAATGTACTGTATATATTATGTATAGTACTACAATGTATACTGTTTATTAAGTATAGTACTACAATGTATACTGTTTATTAAGTATAGTACTACAATGTATACTGTATATATTACATATAATAATACAATGTATACTGTATATATTACATATAATAATACAATGTATAATGTATATAATATGTATAGTACTATAATTTATACTGTATATATTATGTATAGTACTACAATGTATACTGTATATATTACATATAATCAATCAATCAATCAATCAATGTTTATTTATATAGCCCTAAATCACAAGTATACTACAATGTATACTGTATGTATTATGTATAGTACTACAATGTATACTATATGTATTATGTATAGTACTACAATGTATACTGTATATATTGCATATAGTACTACAATGTATACTGTATATATTACGTATAATACTACAATGTATACTGTATATATTGCATATAGTACTACAATGTATACTGTATGTATTACGTATAATACTACAATGTATACTGTATATATTATGTATAGTACTACAATGTATACTGTATATATTATGTATAGTACTACAATGTATACTTTATATATTACGTATAATACTACAATGTATAGTGTATATATTACGTATAGTACTACAATGTATACTGTATATATTATGTATAGTACTACAATGTATACTGTATATATTACGTATAATACTACTATTTATAGTGTATATATTACGAATAGTACTACAATGTATACTGTATATATTATGTATAGTACTACAATGTATACTGTATATATTATGTATAGTACTACAATGTATAGTGTAAATATTACGTATAGTACTACAATGTATACTGTATATATTATGTATAGTACTACAATGTATACTGTATGTATTACGTATAGTACAAGTAATATATCCTCTGAGAGGTGAAGGGGAAAAAAGTATATTTCCTGATCCCGTGTTTGTTATTTTCCTGTGTTGAGGATCATTTCCTGTTCCGGTGCTCTTGTTTTGTCAGGACTTCCTGTTTGGTGTCTGTGTTTTGAAGCACCTTTACTTTCTCTTCCAAACTGTGTGTTTGTGATCTGCATCAGCCCCCAAAAGGTCAACTCAAAGCGTCGGAGGCGTTGCAGAGATGTTTCTAAAAACAATCTGGCCTTCCTTCATCCTTCCTCTAAACGGTCTGTTTGGCATGCAGTTCAAGTGTGATGTCATCAGAGGATCCATATATATGGCAGGCATTGAGCCAAACATCCTTGTGCAAGTCAGCCATTTGTATTGATGTACATGACTACTATTTATGGCCATTCAGGAGACAATGATGCGGTAAGTAATAACAGCAGGTTAGAAATGTGTGAATGTTAGCTGGAGTTGGTGTGTAGCTAGCTTAGCCTTCTAATGTTGGACAACCGTCCTCTGGCAAAATAAATAATAATTTTCCTAAAAACGACTTTTAAAGCGGGCTTGGCGACTACTATTTATGGCCATTCAGGAGACAATGATGCGGTAAGTAATAACAGCAGGTTAGAAATGTGTGAATGTTAGCTGGCGTTGTTGTGTAGCCAGCTTAGCCTTCTAATGTTCGACAACCGTTCTCTGGCAAAATAAATAATAATTTTCCTTAAAACGACTTTAAAAGCGGGCTTGGTGACTACTATTTATGGCGATTTAGAAGACAATGATGCGGTAAGTAATAACAGCAGGTTAGAAATGTGTGAATGTTAGCTGGAGTTGTTGTGTAGCTAGCTTAGCCTTCTAATGTTGGACAACCGTCCTCTGGCAAAATAAATAATAATTTTCCTTAAAACGACTTTAAAACGGGCTTGGTGACTACTATTTATGGCCATTCAGGAGACAATGATGCGGTAAGTAATAACAGCAGGTTAGAAATGTGTGAGTGTTAGCTGGAGTTGTTGTGTAGACAGCTTAGCCTTCTAATGTTCGACAACCGTCCTCTGGCAAAATAAATAATAATTTTCCTTAAAACGACTTTTAAAGCGGGCTTGGCGACTACTATTCATGGCGATTCAGGAGACAATGATGCGGTAAGTTATAACAGTAGATTAGAAATGTGTGAATGTTAGCTGGAGTTGTTGTGTAGCTAGCTTAGCCTTCTAATGTTGGACAACTGTCCTCTGCCAAAAGAAATAATAATTTTCCTAAAAACGACTTTTAAAGCGGGCTTGGTGACTACTATTTATGGCGATTTAGGAGACAATGATGCGGTAAGTAATAACAGCAGGTTAGAAATGTGTGAATGTTAGCTGGAGTTGTTGTGTAGCCAGCTTAGCCTTCCAATGTTCGACAACCGTCCTCTGGCAAAATAAATAATAATTTTCCTAAAAACGACTTTAAAGCGGGCTTGGTGACTACTATTTATGGCCATTCAGGAGACAATGATGCGGTAAGTAATAACAGTAAGTTAGAAATGTGTGAATGTTAGCTAGAGTTGTTGTGTAGCTATCTTAGCCTTCTGCCTGCTCGTTGCTTGCCTTCTCTTCATCCTGGGATCATGACAACAGCCGACATGCATGGTACAGTACATACGTTTAGGTACTGTACCGTAATAATAATAACATACATTTATGTACTGTATTATAATAATAATACCACACATTTATGTACAGTATCATATTTATGATAAGACACATGTATGTAGTGGTTTACAATAAAAGTAATAACATACATTTATGTACTGCATTATAATAATACCACATATTTATGTAGTTTATCATATTAATAATAACATACATTTATGTACTGCATTATAATAATAATACCACACATTTATGTACTGTATCATATTTATAATAAGACACATGTATGTAGTGGATTACAATAATAATAATAACGTACATTAATGTACTGTGCCATAATAATAACACCACATATTTATGTAGTGTATCATATCAATAATAACATACATTTATGTACTGTATTATACCAATAATACCATACATTTATGTACTGTATCATATTAATAACACACATGTATGTACTGTATCATATGAGTAAAAAGACACATGTATGTAGTGGATTACAATAAAAGTAATAACATACATGTATGTACTGTATTATAATAATAATAATAACAACAAACATTTATGCACTGTATTATAATAATAATAACAACATACATGTACGTACTGTATTATAATAATATTAACACACATTTATGTACTGTATTGTGATAATAATACATGTTTGTACTGTGTTATAATAATAATAACATACAATTATGTATGGTATTATAATAACATGTATGTACTGTATAATAATAATAATAATAATAACAACATACATTTATGTACTGTATTATAATAATAATAAAATACCCTTATGTACTGTATTATGATAATAATAATGACATACATGTATGTACTGTATTATAATAATAACATACATTTATGTACTGTATTATAATAATAACACATTTATGTACTGTATTATAATAATAATAATAACATAAAATTATGTACTGTATTATAATAATAACACATGTATGCACTGTGTTATAATAATAATAACGTACAATTATGTACTGTATAATAATAATAATAGTAACATACATTTATGTACAGTATTATAATAATAATACAATACCTTTATGTACTGTATTATAATAATAATAATTACATACATGTATGTACTGTATTATAATAATAACATACATTTATGTACTGTATTATAATAATAACACATTTATGTACTGTAGTATAATAATAATAATAACATACAAATAGGTACTGTATTATAATAATAATAACATACAAATAGGTACTGTATTATAATAATAACATACATAATAACATCAGTGATGTCATCAGTGGGCATGCATGTTGAATGTTAAGTACATTAACGAGGATCATGTTAGTTTGTCAAGGGCTGAGAATAGCACTTTGATGGAAGATAATTAAGAATAGCACGTTGATGGAGGATAATTAAGAATAACACTTTAATGAGAAGATAATGAAGAATAGCACTTTGATGGGAAGATAATGAAGTTGACAACGAGATGTTTGCTGCTAAAAGCACTTCTCAGCAAATGTGTCTGCAGCGCTAATTGTCTTTTAGCGAGGACAATATTTTTACACGAAGGCGTTATGCAGAAGTAGACATTAGTGCTCATGCATACTTCATGGCTACTTCTGCTTTGGTGGCAAAGAAAAGAAAAAGTCTTCCTTGTTTGCAAATAACACCTAGGGCGCCTGGCCACTTCATTAGGGACACCTGCACACTCTAAGGAGCTCCAGTACAAAAATGTATGACAATAATCTGCCAATTAAATCTAAAAATAACACTAACTAAATTCAAAAGATTGTGACAATGATCTGCCAATTAAATCTAAAAATAACATTAATTAAATACAAAAAATTATGACAATAATCTGCCAATTAAATCTAAAAATTACACTTATTAAATACAAAAACAATGATGACAATAATCTAACCGATTAAATCTAAAAATAATACTTATTAAATACAAAGAATTATGACAATAATCTGCTAATTAAATCTAAAAATAACACTTATTAAATACAAAAAATTATGACAATAATCTGCCAAATAAATCTAAAAATAACACTTATTAAATACAAAAAATTATGACAATAATCTGCTAATTAAATCTAAAAATAACACCAATTAAATACAAAAAGGTATGACAATAATCTGCCAAATAAATCTAAAAATAACCCTTATTAAATACAAAAATTATGACAATAATCTGCCAATAATCTGCCAATTAAATCTAAAAATAACACTAACTAAATACAATAATTTATGACAGTAATCTGCCAATTAAATTTAAATATAACACTAATTAAATACAATAATTTATGACAAGAATCTGCCAATTAAATTTAAATATAACACTAATTAAATACAAGAATTTATGACAACAATCTGCCAATTAAATCTAAAAATAACACCAACTAAATACAATAACTTATGACAATCAGCCAATTAAATCTAAAAATAACACTTATTAAATACAAAACATTATGACAATAATCTGCCAATTAAATATAAAAATAACACTAACTAAATACAATAATTTATGACAATGATCTGCCAATTAAATCTAAAAATAACATGAATTAAATACAAAAAATTATGACATTAATCTGCCAATTAAATCTAAAAATTACACTTATTAAATACAAAAAAATGATGACAATAATCTGACGATTAAATCCAAAAATAACACTTATTAAATACAAAGAATGATGACAATAATCTGCTAATTAAATCTAAAAATAACACTTATTAAATACAAAAAAATTATGACAATAATCTGCCAAATAAATCTAAAAATAACACTTATTAAATACAAAAAAATATTACAATAATCTGCCAATAATCTGCCAATTAAATCTAAAAATAACACTAACTAAATACAACAATTTATGACAATAATCTGCCAATTAAATTTAAATCTAACACTAATTAAATACAAGAATTTATGACAAGAATCTGCCAATTAAATTTAAATATAACACTAATTAAATACAATAATTTATGACAACAATCTGCCAATTAAATCTAAAAATAACACCAACTAAATACAATAATTTATGACAATCGGCCAATTAAATCTAAAAATAAC
Source organism: Nerophis lumbriciformis (assembly GCF_033978685.3). Classification (NCBI taxonomy): domain Eukaryota; kingdom Metazoa; phylum Chordata; class Actinopteri; order Syngnathiformes; family Syngnathidae; genus Nerophis; species Nerophis lumbriciformis. The sequence continues at coordinate 5,701,039 of NC_084549.2, forward strand.
ACTTATTAAATACAAAACATTATGACAATAATCTGCCAATTAAATCTAAAAATAACACTAACTAAATACAATAATTTATGACAATAATCTGCCAATTAAATTTAATTGTAACACTAATTAAATACAATAATTTATGACAACAATCTGCCAATTAAATCTAAAAATAACACTAACTAAATACAATAATTTATGACAATCGGCCAATTAAATCTAAAAATAACACTTATTAAATACAAAACATTATGACAATAATCTGCCAATTAAATCTAAAAATAACACTAACTAAATACAATAATTTATGACAATAATCTGCCAAATAAATCTAAAAATAACAATAATTAAATACAAGAATGTATGACAATAATCTGCCGATTAAATCTAAAAATAACACTTATTAAATACAACAAATTATGACAATAATCTGCCACTTAAATCTAAAAATAACACTAACTAAATACAATAATTTATCACAATAATCTACCAATAAATCTAAAAATTACACTTATTAAATACAAAAAAATTATGACAATAACCTGCCAATGAAATCTACAAATTACATTGATTAAATACAAAAAAATTATGACAATAATCTGCCAATTAAATCTAAAAATAACACTAATTAAATACAATAATTTATGACAATAATCTGCCAATTAAATCTAAAAATAACACTAATTAATTAAATAAAATAATTTATGACAATCAGCCAATGAAATCTAAAAATGTCAAAACATTTATTAAATTCAATAATTTATGACAATAATCTACTAGTAAAATCTGAAAATAACAAATATGATTTGATTATGAGAATTTATGAAAATAATCTGTCAATGACAGCTGAAAATAACAAATATGAATCAAGCAATATGTTAATTGTGCTTATACTTTGCTGTGCTGGTGTAGTTTTAAAAAGGAGAACATCTTGATATTATCGAGTGCTCAGGAAGTTGAGCAAACATTAATAAATGTTTGGTGTGTAAACATAAATACATGTTTGGTGTATAAACAAATAAATGTTTGGTGTATTAACATAAATACATGTTTGATGTATAAACAAATAAATGTTTGGTGTATATACAAAAATACATGTTGGGTGTATAAACAATGTAGTCCATGTTGTCCATGGACTACATCATCCTACCATGTTGTCCATTAACTACATCATCCTACCATGTCGTCAATGGACTACATCACCCTACCATGTTGTCCATGGACAACATCGCCCTACCATGTCGTCCATGGACTACATCATCCTACCATGTCGTCCATGGACTACATCATCCTACCATGTTGTCCATGGACTACATCATCCTACCATGTTGTCCATTAACTACATAATCCTACCATATCGTCCATGGACTACATCATCCTACCATGTCGTCAATAGACTACATCGCCCTACCATGTTGTCCATGGACTACATCGCCCTACCATGTCGTCCATGGACTACATCATCCTACCATGTCGTCCATGGACTACATCGCCCTACCATGTTGTCCATGGACTACATCATCCTACCATGTTGTCCATGGACTACATCGTCCTACCATGTCGTCCATGGACTACATCATCCTACCATGTCGTCCATGGACTACATCATCCTACCATGTTGTCCATGGACTACATCATCCTACCATGTCGTCCATGGACTACATCATCCTGCCATGTTGTCCATGGACTACATCATCCTACCATGTTGTCCATTAACTACATCATCCTACCATGTCGTTAATAGACTACATCGCCCTACCATGTTGTCCATGGACTACATCGCCCTACCATGTCGTCCATGGACTACATCATCCTACCATGTCGTCCATGGACTACATCGCCCTACCATGTTGTCCATGGACTACATCATCCTACCATGTTGTCCATGGACTACATCGTCCTACCATGTCGTCCATGGACTATGTTGACTTATGTTGACTTATGGCGAGAGGATGTTGACTTATTGACTTATGTTGACTTATTGACTTATGTTGACTTCTGGCAAGAGGATTTTGACTTCTTGACTTATGTTGACTTATTGGCTTATGTTGACTTATGTTGACTTATGGCGAGATGATTTTGACTTATGGCGAGAGGATGTTGACTTATTGACTTATGTTGACTTATTGGTTTATGTTGACTTATTGACTTATGTTGACTTATTGACTTATGGTTGACTTATTGACTTATGTTGACTTATGACGAGAGGATGTTGACTTATTGACTTATGTTGACTTATTGACTTATGGCGAGAGGATGTTGACTTATTGACTTATGTTGACTTATTGACTTATGTTGATTTATTGACTTATGTTGACTTATTGACTTATGTTGTCTTATTGAATTATGTTGACTTATTGACTTATGTTGACTTATTGACTTATGTTGACTTATTGACTTATGTCTTATTGACTTATGTTGACTTATTGACTTATGGTTGACTTATTGACTTATGTTGACTTATGACGAGAGGATGTTGACTTATTGACTTATGTTGACTTATTGACTTATCTTGACTTATGGCGAGAGGATGTTGACTTATTGACTTATGTTGACTTATTGACTTATGTTGATTTATTGACTTATGTTGACTTATTGACTTATGTTGTCTTATTGAATTATGTTGACTTATTGACTTATGTTGACTTATTGACTTATGTTGACTTATTGACTTATGTCTTATTGACTTATTGACTTATGTTGACTTATTGACTTATGGTTGACTTATTGACTTATGTTGACTTATGACAAGAGGATGTTGACTTATTGACTTATGTTGACTTATTGACTTATGTTGACTTGTTGACTTATCTTGACTTATGGCGAGAGGATGTTGACTTATTGACTTATGTTGACTTATTGACTTATGTTGATTTATTGACTTATGTTGACTTATGTTGTCTTATTGAATTATGTTGACTTATTGACTTATTGACTTATGTTGACTTATTGACTTATGGTTGACTTATTGACTTATGTTGACTTATGACAAGAGGATGTTGACTTATTGACTTATGTTGACTTATTGACTTATGTTGACTTGTTGACTTATCTTGACTTATGGCGAGAGGATGTTGACTTATTGACTTATGTTGACTTATTGACTTATGTTGATTTATTGACTTATGTTGACTTATGTTGTCTTATTGAATTATGTTGACTTATTGACTTATGTTGACTTATTGACTTATGTTGACTTATTGACTTATGGTTGACTTATTGACTTATGTCTTATTGACTTATGGCGAGAGGATGTTGACTTATTGACTTATGTTGACTTATTTACTTATGTTGACTTCTGGCAAGAGGATTTTGACTTATTGACTTATGTTGACTTATTGACTTATGTTGACTTATGTTGACTTATGGCGAGATGATGTTGACTTATGGCGAGAGGATGTTGACTTATTGACTTATGTTGACTTATTGGCTTATGTTGACTTATTGACTTATGTTGACTTATTGACTTATGGTTGACTTATTGACTTATGTAGACTTATTGACTTATCTTGACTTATGGCGAGAGGATGTTGACTTATTGACTTATGTTGACTTATTGACTTATGTTGTCTTATTGAATTATGGACTACATCGCCCTACCATATTGTCCATGGACTACATCACCCTACCTTGTGGTCCACGGACTGCATTGCCCTACCCTGTTGTCCACGGACTACTTGCCCTACCATGTTGTCCATGGACTACATGGCCTTACCATGTTGTCCATGGACTACGCATGCTGAATGAAATAAATACAGAGATATTTACATAAATAATAGTGAATAAATAGTGAGTAAATAGGGAATAATTATACAGATAAATAGTAAATATTTACATAAATAATAGTGAATAAATAGTAAGTAAATACATAATTAGTGAATACGTATACAGATAAATAAATGCATACATATTAGTGAATAACAGCTGGATAAATAGTAAATGCACAAATATGAGTGAATACGTAAACAGATGTATAGTAAATAAATGCATAAATAAATATGTCATTGTTGGTGAAGAGGCAATTGAAGAGTGACTCCAAGATGCTGCAGGCGGGAGGCAGATGGTGAGTCAAAATAATGTTTTTATAAAATACACACAAGAAAATGCACTCACAAGAGAGTGGGAGAACACGCAACTAATAGTGGGGGAAACAAAAGAAGGCGAGTGCAGCTAATATAGGCACAAGACTCGGAATTGATTTTGTTCAAGAAGAACAGGAAGAGGCATAGAAGTGCAAATGACAATGACTGAAATAGGAGCCTGATTGGCAACCAGGTGCAGGTGTGTCCCGCTTGCCAGTCAGGCAGCGGGTGTGGATGCCAGTGCACGGCACCAGGAAGTGAATATACAAAATAAGGGCACAGGACAGGAACTAAAATAGCACACAGTGAAAAGCAAACTCAAGTCCAAAACAGTCACAAGGGTGTGACAAAATAGCAAATAAATACATCAATAAATGGTGAGTAAATATATAGATAACGAGTAAATGAATGCATAGATAAATAAATAGATACATAGCAAATAAATACATCAATAGATGGTCAATAAATATATAGATAACGAGTAAATGAATGCATAGATAAATAAATAGATACATAGCAAATAAATACATAAATAGATACTTAGTAAATAAATACATCCATAAATAGATACATAGTAAACAAATACATCAACAAACGGTGAATAAATAGTAAATAAATAAATAATTAATAAATAGTAAATAAATAGTTGGCGGTTGAGCAAGGCAGTCACAGTGTCACAAAAGGACACACGCACACACGCACACACACGCACACACACACACACACGCGCGCACACACACGCACACACACCGCACACACACGCACACACACACACACGCAACCTGCCATGTGCGCGTGCACGTGAAGCACACCCACACTTGGCAGTCAGCAGCAGATGGCGTTCAGTCATGGCGGATGTTTCACACGTCCATGAAGCACAGGCAGTTCCTTCCACGTGCACGTGACACAGTGCACGTGCACGTGACACAGTGCACGTGCATGCCACAAACATGCACCACAACAGTCAATTAGCTCCTGTTGACTTGTTGACTTATGTTAACTTATTGACTTCTGGTTGACTTAGTGACTTATGTTGACTTATTGACTTATGTTGACTTATTGACTTATGATTGACTTATGTTGACTTATGTTGTCTTATTGACTTATGTTGACTTATTGACTTATGTTGACTTAATGACTTATGTTGACTTAATGACTTATGTTGACTTATTGACTTATGTTGACTTAATGACTTATGTTGACTTATTGACTTATGGTTGAGTTATTGACTTATGTTGACTTAATGACTTATGTTGACTTATTGACTTATGGTTGACTTAGTGACTTATGTTGACTTAATGACTTATGTTGACTTATTGACTTATAGTTGACTTATTGACTTATGTTGACTTATGGTTGACTTATTGACTTATGTTGACTTAATAACTTATGTGGACTTATTGACTTATGGTTGAGTTATTGACTTATGTTGACTTAATGACTTATGTTGACTTATTGACTTATGTTGACTTAATGACTTATGTTGACTTATTGACTTATGTTGACTTAATGACTTATGTTGACTTATTGACTTATGGTTGACTTATTGACATATGTTGACTTATGTTGGCTTATTGACTTATGTTGACTTATTGACTTATATTGACTTATGTTGACTTATTGACTCATTGACTTATGTTGACTCATTGACTTATGTTGACTTATGCTGTCATAGTTGACTTATGTTGACTAATTGACTTATGGTTGACTTATTGACTTATGTTGACTTATTGACTTATGGATTTATGGTTGACTTATTGACTTATGATGTCTTATGTTGACTTATTGACTTATGTTGACTTATGGTGAGATGATGTTGACTTATTGACTTATGGTTGACTTGTTGATTTATGTTGACTTATAACGAGAGGATGTTGACTTATTGACTTATGTTGACTTATGGCAAGAGGATGTTGACTTATTGACTTATGTTGACTTATTGACTTATGTTGACTTATGGTGAGAGGATGTTGACTTATTGAATTATGTTGACTTATTGACTTATGTTGTCTTATTGAATTATGTTGACTTATTGACTTATGTTGACTTATTGACTTATGTTGACTTATGTTGACCTATTGACTTATGTTGACTTATTGACTAATGGTTGACTTATTGACTTATGTCTTAATGACTTACCGTATTGACTTATGTTCACTTATGACGAGAGGATGTTGACTTATTGACTTATGTTGACTTATTGACTTATGTTGACTTATGGCGAGAGGATGTGGACTTATTGACTTATGTTGACTTATTGACTTATGTTGACTTCTGGCAAGAGGATTTCGACTTATTGACTTATGTTGACTTATTGACTTATGTTGACTCATGGCGAGAGGATGTTGACTTATTGACTTATGTTGACTTATTGACTTATGTTGACTTA
>NC_084549.2:5712500-5755000 GCF_033978685.3 Nerophis lumbriciformis
AGTATATTTAATAGTATATCAAGTTTATTTGATAGTATATGGAAGTATATTTAATAGTATATAAAGTATATTTAATAGTACATTTAAGTACATTTCATAGTATATTAAGTATATTTGATAGTATATTTAAGTATATTTAATAATATCTAAAGTATATCTCATAGTATATTTAATAATATATAAAGTATGTTTGATGGTATATCTAAATATATTTAATAGTATATAAATTATATCTGAGTATATTTAATAGTATATTTAAGTAAATTGAATATTTGATAATGTAAAGTATATCTAACAGTATATTTAATAGTATGTAAGTATAATATTATTATCCATCCATCCATCCATCCATCTTCTTTCGCTTAATAATAAAAAAAGTAAAAATATAATATTATATTTGAGTATATTTGATAGTATCTTAAGTATATTTGTAGTATATTAGCATATCGAATAATAAATAAAGTATATTTAATAGTCTTTAAAGTGTATTTAGTAGTATATTTGATAGTATATAAAGTATATTTAATAGCACATAAAGTGTACTGAAAAGTTTATTGAAGTAAATTGAATAGTATATTTAATAGTATAAAAAGTATACTTAATAGTACATTTAAGTACATTTCATAGTATATTAAGTATATTTGATAGTATATTTAAGTATATTTAATAATATCTAAAGTATATCTAATAGTATATTTAATAATATATAAAGTATGTTTGATGGTATATCTAAATATATTTAATAGTATATAAATTATATCTGAGTATATTTAATAGTATATTTAAGTAAATTGAATTGTATGTAAAGTATATTTGGTAGTACAATTAAGTATATTTGATAATATCTAAGCATATTTAATAGTATATTTAAGTATATTTGATAATATAAAGTATATCTAACAGTATATTTAATAGTATATAAGTATAATATTATTATCCATCCATCCATCCATCTTCTTACGCTTAATAATAAAAAAAAAATGTAAAAATATAATATTATTATATTTGAGTATATTTGATAGTATCTTAAGTATATGTATAGTATATTAGCAAATCGAATAATAAATAAAGTATATTTAATAGTATGTAAAGTGTATTTAGTAGTATATTTGATAGTATCTAAAGTATATTTAATTGTACTGAACAGTTTATTGAAGTAAATCGAATAGTATATTTAATAGTGTATAAAGTGTAGTTAATAGTGTATAATGTACATTGAAAAGTATATCAAGTATTTTTAAGACACATTGACACATTTAAATAAATTAATTGATAGTATATGAAGTATATTTGAATTATATTTGAAGTATTTTGAAGACACATCGACACATTTCAAGTCCTTGTCAGACGTTTACTTTGAGTTCAGCTGAAAAAAACAACAACATTTTGTCATTAACAGAACACATGAAATAAACAATAAATAACAAATATAATAAACCTCACCCTAGGAAAGTACTTCTTGTACAATTGTTTGTACTTTTTTTCTCAGAAAGGGAAAAAGATCACATTATATGATGAATACTACTTTGTACAATTGTTGCATCATTCATATTTTTTTTAAATGGCTGCCAACACACACACACACACACACACACACACACACACACACACACACACACACACACACACACACACACACACACACACACACACACACACACACACTCCTGCGAAGGACGTCCTCCACTCCGTGTCTCAATTTGGTTCTTCAGACGGATCATTTATCCCGACTTGTAGTTTGTCTGTCTGGTATTTTTGATCCACTCCCTTTGAGTGCACTTTTTGTTCTTACACATACTTTTATTTTTTATTCTAATCTCTGCTTTGAAGTCCTACTTCCAAACCATCCAAACACAGGTCAATACAATTGTATTTTTCATCTTTGATATCTTTTTTGTACTCATGTTTTCTCCTGCTAAATGTCCCAAACATGAACTATGATTGTGTGTATTTAAGATATTTGTACATACTACTTTTAAAATGTGATAGCCGTGTTGATAGAGACCACAAAAATGTCCCCGCAGAGAAAAGTAGTGCGATTACATTTCTCTTTTTTTTTTCACGCCGTATCGCAACCACTGATATCACAACTTATCCTCCATAATCTTGTTTTTTATAGTAAATATGATGTCATATATATGATATAGTATATTTGATGTAATATATATGATATATGATATAGTATATATGATGTAATATACATGATATATGATATAATATATATGATGTTATATAAATGATATAGTATACAGTACAGGCCCGGCCCTAATCAATCTGGCGCCCTAGGCAAGATTTTAGGTGGCGCCCCCCCACATCGGCAGTGAAGTGTATATACTCACAAGAACCCGAATAGCTTTGTCTTTGACCTTTTTTTTTTTTACTTACAACTATACCTAATATATAAAGGGGTGGAAAAGTGACTATTACCTGCAGGGCAAACATTAGCTAACCAGAAGGCAATAATGTAAACAAAAAACACCTGCTTAAAAGATCTAATACAAATGTCCCTGAGGAATGTAAGGTGGGAGTACTGTAATTACCTAACGTTACATTATTATTTTCCATAACAATTTAGCCCCCTCCACAATATTAACCCGACGTTAAAACAGAACTAGCTATTTATTGATTAGCAATTGCCGAATCATGTAACATTAGCTTAATGCTAAAAAGCCAGCTACTATCACATTCTGTAACAGACAAATAATTTCATGTAGGCTAACGTTACCTACCTGCTACCTCTGTCTTTTCTCGTTTCTCCTCTTCTTCTTTTCTCTTTTTTCTTCCCTGGGCACCTGACAGTTTTGGCCGTTTTGACATCTTGTGTTGATTTTTTGATGTGGTGACGTCCAAAAAGAGTCATGATACGGGAAGGGAGGGGGCGCACCGTGCGTGGGGAGGAGGGGGGGGCGTAATGTTGTAACAAATAATATTTCTATTAAATAGGCTTTACTTTGCATTTTAATTAACGTGAGATTATTTTTTTTATTTAGAAATAATAGTAACAACTTTTTTTTTCTTTTTTTTTTCCTCCAACATTTGTGGCACTGGCATGGCGCCCCCTGATGGACGGCGCCCTTAGCATTTGCCTATACGGCCTATGCCACGGGCCGGCCCTGATACAGTATATGATGTAATATTTATATAAGATATAAACACATGGACGTAACCATTGAAATGCAAACATCAGGAAGTGTGTGTGTGTGTGTGTGTGTGTGTGTGTGTGTGTGTGTGTGTGTGTGTGTGTGTGTGTGTGTGTGTGTGTGTGTGTGTGTACTGAGTGATCCTTCCCCCATCTGCCTCATCAGCCTAAAGTCAATCAAGCAAATGGAAATGAATAAATTAATTCACCAGCTGACAATTAAGTGAGGGGGAGGAGCTAAGTGACGCTGATTTACACTTAAACACTTCTTGACTTCAAACACACACACACACACCCCTATACACAAAGACACGCACACAAACACACTAACACCCACAAACACACAGTTACATACACTCAGACAAACACACACACACTTATACACAAAGATACACACACACACACCTACACACAAACATACTGTTACATACATACACAGACAAACACACATGCACACACACAAACACACACATTCACACACACACACAAACACACTGTTATATACACTCTCACAAAAACGCACACACACACAAACACACACCCCTATACACAAAGACACACACACAAGCACACGGTTACACATCCACAGACAAACACACACACATATTTACATACACACATAGACACATGCACACACACACACCTGTACACAAAGATACACACATGGACACAAACACACACGCACACCAACACACACAAACCCAGTGACATAAACACAGAGACAAACGCACATGGGCACACACACACGCACACACACAGACATCCCTATACACAAAGATACACGCAGAAACACACATACACACACACACATACACACACACACACACCCACACACGTATGCAGAGGTTGTGTATTTATGTACTTGTGGAGTCCATCCTAGTGCTTACAGCATTTTCACAAGTACTTACTGTATTTTTATAAGTACTTACAGTATTTTTATGAGTACTTATTGTATTTTTACAAGTACTTACAGTACTTTTATAAGTACTTATTGTATTTTTATAAGTACTTACAGTACTTTTATAAGTACTTATTGTATTATTATAAGTACTTACAGTATTTTTATAATTACGTATTGTATTTTGACAAGTACTTACAGTATTTTGACAAGTACCTACAGTATTTTGATAAATACTTAGAGTATTTTGACAAATACCTACAGTATTTTGACAAATACTTAGAGTATTTTGACAAATACCTACAGTATTTTGACAAATACTTAAAGTATTTTGACAAGTACATACAATATTTTTTACAAGTACTTACCGTATTTTCCGCACTATTAGCCGCACCTAAAAACCACAAATTTACTCAAAAGCTGACAGTGCGGCTTATAACCCGGTGCGCTTTATATATGGATTAATATTAAGATTCATTTTCATAAAGTTTCGGTCTCGCAACTACGGTAAACAGCCGCCATCTTTTTTCCCCGTAGAAGAGGAAGTGCTTCTTCTTCTACGCAAGCAACCGCCAAGGTAAGCACCCGCCCCCATAGAACAGGAAGCGCTTCTTCTTCTACTGTAAGCAACCACCCGCCCGCGTAGAAGAAGAAAAAGCGCGCGGATATTACGTTTCATTTCCTTTGTGTGTTTACATCTGTAAAGACCACAAAATGGCTCCTACTAAGCGACAGGTTTACGGTTCATGAAAAGACGCAATCTCTCCATCCGCACACGGACTACTATTTCACAGCAACTGCCTAAAGACTTTCAAGAAAAGCTGGCTACTTTCCGTGCATATTGTAAAAACAAGATAGCTGAAAAAAAGATCCGGCCAGAGAACATTATCAACATGGACGAGGTTCCACTGACTTTTGATATTCCTGTGAACCGCACTGTGGATACAACGGGAGCACGTACGGTGAATATTCGCACCACAGGGAATGAGAAGTCGTCCTTCACTGTGGTTCTAGCTTGCCATGCTAATGGCCAGAAACTTCCACCCATGGTGATATTCAAAAGGAAGACCTTGCCAAAAGAGACCTTTCCAGCCGGCGTCATCATAAAAGCTAACTCGAAGGGATGGATGAAGAAAAGATGAGCGAGTGGTTAAGGGAAGTTTAAGTTTACGCGAAGAGGCCGGGTGGCTTTTTTCACGCAGCTCCGTCCATGTTGATATACGACTCCATGCGCGCCCACATCACGCTGGTTTTTAATATATTATTAAAGTTTGACTGACCTATCTGACTGTTTTTTTGACATTCCTTTAGCGCAGTTAGATGCGGCTTATAACACGGGGCGGCTTATAGGTGGACAAAGTTTTGAAATATGCCGTTCATTGAAGGCGCGGCTTATAACCCAGGGCGCCTTATGGTGCGGAAAATACGGTAAAGTAATTTGACAAATGCCTACAGTATTTTTATAAGTACTACCAGTATTTTTATGAGTACTTATTGTATTTATACAAGTACTTACAGTACTTTTATAAGTACTTATTGTATTTTTATAAGTACTTACAGTATTTTTATAATTACGTATTGTAAATGATAAATGATAATGATAAATGGGTTGTACTTGTATAGCGCTTTTCTACCTTCAAGGTACTCAAAGCGCTTTGACACTACTTCCACATTTACCCATTCACACACACATTCACACACTGATGGAGGGAGCTGCCATGCAAGGCGCTAACCAGCACCCATCAGGAGCAAGGGTGAAGTGTCTTGCTCAGGACACAACGGACATGACGAGGTTGGTACTAGGTGGGGATTGAACCAGGGACCCTCGGGTCGCGCACGGCCACTCTTCCACTGCGCCACGCCGTCCCGTGTATTTTTATAAGTACTTACAGTATTTTTATAATTAGGTATTGTATTTTGACAAATACCTACAGTATTTTGACAAATGCCTACAATATTTTGACAAATACTTAGAGTATTTTGACAAGTACCTACAATATTTTTTACAAGTACTTAAAGTATTTTGACAAGTACATACAATATTTTTTACAAGTACTTAAATTAATTTGACAAATACCTACAGTATTTTGACAAGTACTTAGAGTATTTTGACCAGTACTTACAGTATTTTGACAAGTACCTACAATATTTTTTACAAGTACTTAGAGTATTTTGACAAATACCTACAATATTTTGACAGGTACTTAAGAGTATTTTGACAAGTACTTTCAGTATTTTGACAAGGACTTACAGTATTTTGACAAATACCTACAATATTTTGACAAGTACTTACAGAGTATTTTGACCAGTACTTACAGTATTTTGACAAGTACCTACAGTATTTTGACAAGTACTTACAGTATTTTGACAAGGACTTACAGTATTTTGACAAGTACCTACAGTATTTTGACAAGGACTTAAGAGTATTTTGACAAGGACTTACAGTATTTTGACGAGTACTTAGAGTATTTTGACCAGTACTTACAGTTTATTGACCAGTACTTACAGTATTTTGACAAGTACTTACAGTATTTTGACAAGTACCTACAGTATTTTGACAAGTACTTACAGTATTTTGACAAGGACTTACAGTATTTTGACAAGTACTTACAGTATTTTGACAAGGACTTACAGTCTTTTGACAAGGACTTACAGTATTTTGACAAGTACCTACAGTATTTTGACAAGGACTTAAGAGTATTTTGACAAGGACTTACAGTATTTTGACGAGTACTTAGAGTATTTTGACCAGTACTTACAGTTTATTGACCAGTACTTACAGTATTTTGACAAGTACTTACAGTATTTTGACAAGTACCTACAATATTTTTTACAAGTACTTAGATAATTTTGACAAGTACTTACAGTATTTTGACAAGTACCTACAGTATTTTGACAAGTACTTACAGTATTTTGACAAATACTTAGAGTATTTTGACAAATACCTACAGTATTTTGACAAATACTTAGAGTACTTTGACAAGTACCTACAATATTTTTTACAAGTACTTAAAGTATTTTGACAAGTACATACAATATTTTTTACAAGTACTTAAAGTAATTTGACAAATACCTACAGTATTTTGACAAGTACTTAGAGTATTTTGACCAGTACTTACAGTATTTTGACAAGTGCCTTCAGTATTTTGACAAGTACTTACAGTATTTTGACAAGTACCTACAATATTTTTTACAAGTACTTAGAGTATTTTGACAAGTACTTAGAGTATTTTGACAAGTACCTACAATATTTTTTACAAGTACTTATAGTATTTTGACAAGTACTTACAGTATTTTGACAAGTACCTACAGTATTTTGACAAGTACTTACAGTATTTTGACAAGTACTTAGAGTATTTTGACAAGTACTTACAGCATTTTGACAAGTACTTACAGTATTTTGACAAGTACCTACAGTATTTTGACAAGTACCTATAGTATTTTGACAAGTACTTACAGTATTTTGACAAGTACTTACAGTATTTTGACAAGTACCTACAGTATTTTGACAAGGACTTACAGTATTTTGACAATGACTTACAGTATTTTGACAAGTACCTACAATATTTTTTACAAGTACTTAAAGTATTTTGACAAGTACATACAATATTTTTTACAAGTACTTACAGTATTTTGACAAATACTTACAGTATTTTGACAAGTACCTACAGTATTTTGACAAGGACTTACAGTATTTTGACAATGACTTACAGTATTTTGACAAGTACCTACAATATTTTTTACAAGTACTTAAAGTATTTTGACAAGTACATACAATATTTTTTACAAGTACTTAAAGTAATTTGACAAATACCTACAGTATTTTGACAAGTACTTAGAGTATTTTGACCAGAACTTACAGTATTTTGACAAGTACTTACAGTATTTTGACAAGGACTTACAGTATTTTGACAAGTACCTACAGTATTTTTACAAGTACTTAAAGTATTTTGACAAGTACATACAATATTTTTTACAAGTACTTAAAGTAATTTGACAAATACCTACAGTATTTTGACAAGTACTTAGAGTATTTTGACCAGAACTTACAGTATTTTGACAAGTACTTACAGTATTTTGACAAGGACTTACAGTATTTTGACAAGTACCTACAGTATTTTTACAAGTACTTAAAGTATTTTGACAAGTACATACAATATTTTTTACAAGTACTTAAAGTAATTTGACAAGTACCTACAATATTTTTTACAAGTACTTACAGTATTTTGACAAGTACTTAGAGTATGTTGACAAGTACCTACAGTATATTGACAAGTACTTACAGTATTTTGACAAGTACTTACAGTATTTTGACAAGTACTTACAGTATTTTGACAAGTACCTACAGTATTTTGACAAGTAATTCGAGTATTTTGACAAGTACTTACAGTATTTTGACAAGGACTTACAGTATTTTGACGAGTACTTACAGCATTTTGACAAGTACTTCAGAGTATTCTGAGAAGTACTTACAGTATTTTTAGGGCGGCCGTCTCCTATTGGTCCTCGGAAAACGCCCTTGATGCTCCTGAGCTGTCCGTCACGCAGGTGGGTGGAGCTTATGACGATGTAGTAGCACGCCATTGGTTGCTCGCCACACTTTGTGGAGTTGACACAATTAATCGTCTGCTTCAACTTGTGATTTCTCTTCTTCTTTCCCTCTTTTTCTCCTTCAGCTCACCGAACCTTTTTTCTTTCTTCGTCAACGTCACCAAACTCCCGCCTTTTTCTTCTTCTTCTTCTTCTCCTCCTTCCGCTTCTTCTTCTTCTTCTCCTCCTTCTTCTTCTCCTTCTTCTTCTTCTTCTGTAGCGCAGAGAAGAAGCGATGCGGAAGCAGGGCAGCCTCTCCTCTCCTCCTCTCCTCCTCTCCTCTCCTCCTGTGTGCTGATGGCGAGCTCCTCGCTTGGCTCCTCACTTTCCCGCGGTCACCATCTGCCCTTTTAACGCTCTCTCTCTCTCTCTCTTTCTCTCTCTCTCTCTCTCTCTCTCTCTCTCTCTCTCTCTCTCTCTCTCTCTCTCTCTCTCTCTCTCTCTCTCTCTCTCTCTCTCTCTCTCTCTCTCTCTCTCTCTCTCTCTCTCTCTCTCTCTCTCTCTCTCTCTCTCTCTCTCTCTCTCTCTCTCTCTGCGTCGCTCTCCAGCTGGCATCCTCCCCTCAGCGGAAGAAGAGAGGCGCCACCTGCAGGCGGGCAGAGGAAGGACATGCAAGGACAGGTCAGGCTGATCGATATGGCTTCGTGCCCTTTCTTGCTCAAGGGCACTTCGTCAAACATTCAAACAAATGACCTCCGTCATATTTGACGGCAATTCCCAAACTGGAAAGGTGTGTCTGCAGATCACCACAGCGAACCCCGCTGGGCGCCCTGCACTTCAGTTCAATAATCAGTAATAGGGTCCGATCAATAATCAATAATGAGGTCGGGTCAATAATCAATAATGAGGTCGGGTCAATAATCAATAATGAGGTCAGGTCAATAATCAATAATGAGGTCGGGTCAATAATCAATAATAGGGTCATATCAATAATCAATAATAAGGTCAGATCAATATAATAAGAAGGGCTCAAATGAGTGTATGTCACATTGATTTTTACACTAATTAAAACTTTACTTTCATTTTCTCTTTATGAACTTTTTCATTCTTCTTCTTAACCCTTCACTGACCCATTAATAACTAATTGTAATTAATAACTAATTGTGATAGTTGGTTAGGGTTAGGGCTAGGGTTGGGGGTTAGGGTTAGGGTTAGGGTTAGGGTTGGGGTTGGGGTTAGGGTTAGGATTAGGGTTAGGGTTAGGCATAAAGAAAAGAGTTGGTTAGGGTTAGGGCTAGGGTTGGGGGTTAAGGTTAGGGTTCGGGTTAGGGTTGGGGTTGGGGTTAGGGTTCGGATTAGAGCTAAGGTTAGGATTAGGGTTAGGGTTAGGCATAAAGAAAAGTAGTTGGTTAGGGTTAGGGCTAGGGTTGGGTTTAGGGTTAGGGTTAGGGTTGGGGTTAGGGTTAGGGTTAGGATTAGGGTTAGGATTAGGGTTATGGTTAGGCATAATGAAAAATAGTTGGTTAGGTTTAGGGCTAGGGTTGGGGGTTAAGGTTAGGGTTCGGGTTAGGGTTAGGGTTAGGGTTAGGGTTGGGGTTGGGGTTAGGGTTAGGATTAGAGTTAAGGTTAGGATTAGGGTGAGGGTTAGGCATAAAGAAAAATAGTTGGTTAGGGTTAGGGCTAGGGTTGGGGGTTAAGGTTAGGGTTCGGGTTAGGGTTAGGGTTAGGGTTGGGGTTGGGGTTAGGGTTAGAATTAGAGCTAAGGTTAGGATTAGGGTTAGGGTTAGGGTTAGGTATAAAGACAAATAGTTGGTTAGGGTTAGGGCTAGGGTTGGGGGTTAGGGTTAGGGTTGGGGTTGGGGTTAGGGTTATGGTTAGGCATAATGAAAAAGAGTTGGTTAGGTTTAGGGCTAGGGTTGGGGGTTAAGGTTAGGGTTCGGGTTAGGGTTAGGGTTAGGGTTGGGGTTGGGGTTAGGGTTAGGGTTAGGGTTAGGGTTAGGGTTAGGCATAAAGAAAAAAGAGTTGGTTAGGGTTAGGGCTAGGGTTGGGGGTTAAGTTTAGGGTTCGGGTTAGGGTTAGGGTTGGGGTTGGGGTTAGGGTTCGGATTAGAGCTAAGGTTAGGATTAGGGTTAGGGTTAGGCATAAAGAAAAGTAGTTGGTTAGGGTTAGGGCTAGGGTTGGGTTTAGGGTTAGGGTTAGGGTTAGGGTTAGGGTTGGGGTTAGGGTTAGGGCTAGGATTAGGGTTAGGATTAGGATTAGGGTTATGGTTAGGCATAATGAAAAATAGTTGGTTAGGTTTAGGGCTAGGGTTGGGGGTTAAGGTTAGGGTTCGGGTTAGGGTTGGGGTTGGGGTTAGGGTTAGGATTAGAGATAAGGTTAGGATTAGGGTGAGGGTTAGGCATAAAGAAAAATAGTTGGTTAGGGTTAGGGCTAGGGTTGGGGGTTAGGGTTAGGGTTGGGGTTGAGGTTAGGGTTAGGTTTAGGGTTGGGGTTGGGGTTAGGGTTAGGATTAGAGTTAAGGTTAGGATTAGGGTTAGGGTTAGGTATAAAGACAAATAGTTGGTTAGGGTTAGGGCTAGTGTTGGGGGTTAGGGTTAGGGTTAGGGTTAGGGTTGGGGTTGGGGTTAGGGTTAGGATTAGGGTTAGGATAAGAATTAGGGTTAGGGTTAGGCATAAAGAAAAAGCGTTGGTTAGGATTAGGGCTAGGGTTGGGGGTTAAGGTTAGGGTTAGCGTTGGGGTTAGGGTTAACATTAGGGTTAGGGTTCGGGTTGGGGTTAGGATTAGAGTTAAGGTTAGGATTAGGGTTAGGGTTAGGCATAAAGAAAATAGTTGGTTAGGGTTAGGGCTAGGGTTGGGGTTGGTGTTTGGGTTAGGTTTAGGGTTAGGGTTAGGGTTGGGGTTAGGGTTAGGATTAGGATTAGGGTTAGGGTTACGCATAAAGAAAAAGAGTTGGTTAGGGTTAGGGCTAGGGTTGGGGGTTAAGGTTAGGGTTCGGGTTAGGGTTGGGGTTAGGGTTAGGGTTAGAGTTAAGGTTAGGATTAGGGTTAGGGTTAGGCATAAAGAAAAATAGTTGGTTAGGGTTAGGGTTAGGGCTAGGGTTGGGGG
This sequence comes from Nerophis lumbriciformis, assembly GCF_033978685.3. Lineage (NCBI taxonomy): Eukaryota > Metazoa > Chordata > Actinopteri > Syngnathiformes > Syngnathidae > Nerophis > Nerophis lumbriciformis. The sequence goes on from NC_084549.2 coordinate 5,724,174, forward strand.
TTAGGGTTAGGGTTAGGGTTAGGATTAGGGTTAGGGTTAGGCATAAAGCAAAAGAGTTGGTTAGGGTTAGGGCTAGGGTTGGGGGTTAAGGTTAGGGTTCAGGTTGGGGTTAGGGTTAGGATTAGAGTTAAGGTTAGGATTAGGGTTTGGGTTAGGCATAAAGAAAAATAGTTGGTTAGGGTTAGGGCTAAGGTTGGGGGTTAGGGTTAGGGTTAGGGGTTAGGGTTAGGGTTAGGGTTGGGGTTAGGGTTAGGATTAGAGTTAAGGTTAGGATTAGGGTTAGGGTTAGGCATAAAGATAAATAGTTGGGCTAGGGTTAGGGTTAGGGTTGGGGTTGGGGTTAGGGGTAGGATTAGGGTTAGGATTAGGGTTAGGATTAAGATTAGGGTTAGGGTTAGGCATAAAGAAAAATAGTTGGTTAGGGTTAGGGCTAGGGTTGGGGGTTAAGGTTAGGGTTCGGGTTGGGGTTAGGGTTAGGGTTAGGGTTGGGGTTGGGGTTAGGGTTAGGATTAGAGTTAAGGTTAGGATTAGGGTTAGGGTTAGGCATAAAGAAAAATAGTTGGTTAGGGTTAGGGCTAGGGTTGGATGTTAGGGTTAGGGTTAGGGTTGGGGTTAGGGTTTGGATTAGGGTTAGGGTTAGTCATATAGAAAAATAGTTAGTTACGGTTAGGGCTAGGGTTTGGGTTTAAGGTTAGGGTTCGGGTTCGTGTTCGGGTTAGGGTTAGGGTTAGGGTTAGGGTTGGGATTAGGGTTAGGATTAGAGTTAAGGTTAGGATTAGGGTGAGGGTTAGGCATAAAGAAAAATAGTTGGTTAGGGTTAGGGCTAGGGTCGGGGGTTAGGGTTAGGGTTGGGGTTGAGGTTTGGGTTAGGGTTAGGGTTGGGGTTGGGGTTAGGGTTAGGATTAGAGTTAAGGTTAGGATTAGGGTTAGGGTTTGGCATAAAGCAAAAGAGTTGGTTAGGGTTAGGGCTAGGGTTGGGGGTTAAGGTTAGGGTTCAGGTTGGGGTTAGGGTTAGGGTTGGGGTTGGGGTTAGGGTTAGGATTAGAGTTAAGGTTAGGATTAGGGTTTGGGTTAGGCATAAAGAAAAATAGTTGGTTAGGGTTAGGGCTAAGGTTGGGGGTTAGGGTTAGGGTTAGGGTTAGGGGTTAGGGTTAGGGTCAGGGTTGGGGTTTGGGTTAGGATTAGGGTTAGGATTAGGATTAGGGTTAGGGTTAGGCATAAAGAAAAAGAGTTGGTTAGGGTTAGGGCTAGGGTTGGGGGTTAAGGTTAGGGTTCGGGTTCGGGTTAGGGTTGGGGTTAGGGTTAGGGTTAGAGTTAAGGTTAGGATTAGGGTTAGGGTTAGGCATAAAGAAAAATAGTTGGTTAGGGTTAGGGCTAGGGTTGGGGGTTAGGGTTAGGGTTAGGATTAGGGTTAGGGTTAGGCATAAAGCAAAAGAGTTGGTTAGGGTTAGGGCTAGGGTTGGGGGTTAAGGTTAGGGTTCAGGTTGGGGTTAGGGTTGGGGTTGGGGTTAGGGTTAGGATTAGAGTTAAGGTTAGGATTAGGGTTTGGGTTAGGCATAAAGAAAAATAGTTGGTTAGGGTTAGGGCTAAGGTTGGGGGTTCGGGTTAGGGTTAGGGTTAGGGGTTAGGGTTAGGGTCAGGGTTGGGGTTTGGGTTAGGATTAGAGTTAAGGTTAGGATTAGGGTTAGGGTTAGGCATAAAGATAAATAGTTGGGTTAGGGTTAGGGTTGGGGTTGGGGTTAGGGGTAGGATTAGGGTTAGGATTAGGGTTAGGATTAAGATTAGGGTTAGGGTTAGGCATAAAGAAAACGAGTTGGTTAGGGTTAGGGCTAGGGTTGGGGGTTAAGGTTAGGGTTCGGGTTGGGGTTAGGGTTAGGGTTAGGGTTGGGGTTGGGGTTAGGGTTAGGGTTAGGATTAGAGTTAAGGTTAGGATTAGGGTTAAGGTTAGGCATAAAGATTAATAGTTGGTTAGGGTTAGGGCTAGGGTTGGATGTTAGGGTTAGGGTTAGGGTTGGGGTTAGGGTTTGGATTAGGGTTAGGGTTAGTCATATAGAAAATAGTTGGTTACGGTTAGGGCTAGGGTTGGGGTTTAAGGTTAGGGTTCGGGTTCGTGTTCGTGTTCGGGTTAGGGTTAGGGTTAGGGTTGGGGTTAGGGTTAGGATTAGAGTTAAGGTTAGGATTAGGGTGAGGGTTAGGCATAAAGAAAAGTAGTTGGTTAGGGTTAGGGCTAGGGTCGGGGGTTAGGGTTGGGTTTGGGGTTGAGGTTTGGGTTAGGGTTGGGGTTGGGGTTAGGGTTAGGATTAGAGTTAAGGTTAGGATTAGGGTTAGGGTTTGGCATAAAGAAAAATAGTTTGTTAGGGTTAGGGCTAGGGTTGGGGGTTAGGGTTAGGATTAGGGTTAGGATTAGGATTAGGGTTAGGCATAAAGAAAAAGAGTTGGTTAGGGTTAGGGCTAGGTTTGGGGTTAAGGTTAGGGTTCGGGTTGGGGTTAGGGTTGGGGTTAGGATTAGAGTTAGAGTTAAGGTTAGGATTAGGGTTAGGGTTAGGCATAAAGAAAAATAATTGGTTAGGGTTAGGGCTAGGGTTGGGGTTAGGGTTGGGGTTTGGGTTAGGGTTAGGGTTAGGGTTAGGATTAGGATTAGGGTTAGGGTTAGGCATTAAGAAAAAGAGTTGGTTAGGGTTAGGGCTCGGGTTGGGGGTTAAGGTTAGGGTTCGGGTTCGGGTTCGGGTTCGGGTTAGGGTTGGGGTTGGGGTTGGGGTTAGGGTTAGGATTAGAGTTAAGGTTAGGATTAGGGTTAGGGTTAGGCATAAAGAAAATAGTTGGTTAGGGTTAGGGCTAGAGTTGGGGGTTAAGGTTAGGGTTCGGGTTAGGGTTGGGGTTGGGGTTAGGGTTAGGATTAGAGTTAAGGTTAGGATTAGGGTTAGGGTTAGGCATAAAGAAAAATAGTTGGTTAGGGTTAGGGCTAGGGTTGGGGGTTAGGGTTAGGGTTGGGTTGGGGTTAGGGTTAGGATTAGTGTTAGGATTATGATTAGGGTTAGGGTTAGGCATAAAGAAAAAGAGTTGGTTAGGGTTAGGGCTAGGGTTGGGGGTTAGAATTAGGGTTCGGGTTCGGGTTAGGGGTTAGGGTTAGGGTTAGGATTAGGATTAGGGTTAGGGTTAGACATAAAGAAAAAGAGTTGGTTAGGGTTAGGGCTAGGGTTGGGGTTAGGGTTAGGCATTAAGAAAAAGAGTTGGTTAGGGTTAGGGCTCGGGTTGGGGGTTAAGGTTAGGGTTCGGGTTCGGGTTAGGGTTAGGGTTAGGGTTGGGGTTGGGGTTGGGGTTAGGGTTAGGATTAGAGTTAAGGTTAGGATTAGGGTTAGGGTTAGGCATAAAGAAAATAGTTGGTTAGGGTTAGGGCTAGAGTTGGGGGTTAAGGTTAGGGTTCGGGTTAGGGTTGGGGTTGGGGTTAGGGTTAGGATTAGAGTTAAGGTTAGGATTAGGGTTAGGGTTAGGCATAAAGAAAAATAGTTGGTTAGGGTTAGGGCTAGGGTTGGGGGTTAGGGTTAGGGTTGGGTTGGGGTTAGGGTTAGGATTAGTGTTAGGATTATGATTAGGGTTAGGGTTAGGCATAAAGAAAAAGAGTTGGTTAGGGTTAGGGCTAGGGTTGGGGGTTAGAATTAGGGTTCGGGTTCGGGTTAGGGGTTAGGGTTAGGGTTAGGATTCGGATTAGGGTTAGGGTTAGACATAAAGAAAAAGAGTTGGTTAGGGTTAGGGCTAGGGTTGGGGGTTAGGGTTAGGGTTCGGGTTCGGGTTCGGGTTCGGGTTAGGGTTAATCCTAACCCTAACCCTATATCATAATATTACGTATATAATAATATAATATATAAATATGTTTTTATTTATTTATAAATAAATAAAAGTATGATAAATATTATTATATATAATAATATGATACATAATAGTAAATCTTTTTTTCTATTACCCTTTATAAATATATATGTAATATAATATATAATCATAATAAATATACTAATAACATGATGTATAATAATGAATATACTAATAATATGATGTATAAGCATAACAAATATACTAATACTATGATATATAATAATATAAAATATATAATAACAAATATACTAATAATATAATATACAACCACATTAATCATATAATAATAATAAATTTACTAATAATATAATATATAATAATAATAAATATACTAATGTTTTTTATGTATATTAATAATAAATATACGAATAAAAAACACAACATGGCTCAGAAGATGTTTTATAACAATAATATAAATGATTTGTTCCTTAATTGGAGGGATTTAGTTTTTGTGTGTTGTTGTGTTTTTTTCAATTGTGTTGTGTTTAGTCCTGTTGTGTGGTGTGGTGTGTTGTTGTGTGTTGTTGTGTGTTGTTTGTGTGTTGGTGGGGGATGGGGGGGGTTGTGCTCGTTGTGGGCGAGAGAAGGATTTTGTCTCACTGTACAAATATTCAAATATTGCTGCAGCGTGAGGAGAAATAAAGAAGCTTATCTGATGAATTGTGCTCCCATGATGCTTTGCTGTAATAAGATTAAACATGACAACACCACAACTGCACAACTCTGTGCTAGTTGTGTTTGTTTACCATGACATAGTTCTTGTGTGTCTTCATGCACACAAAGGTGTTGTGTTTGTTAACCTTGACATAGTTCTTGTGTGTCAACATGCACACAAATGTGTTGTGTTTGTTAACCTTGACATAGTTCTTGTGTGTCAACATGCACACAGAAGTGTTGTGTTTGTTAACCTTGACATAGTTATTGTGTGTCTACATGCACACAAATGTGTTGTGTTTGTTAACCTTGACATAGTTCTTGTGTGTCAACGTGCACACAAATGTGTTGTGTTTATTAACCATGACATAGTTATTGTGTGTCAACATGCACACAAAGGTGTTGTGTTTATTAACCTTGACATAGTTATTGTGTGTCTACATGCACACAAAAGTGTTGTGTTTATTAACCATGACATAGTTCTTGTGTGTCTACATGCACACAAAGGTGTTGTGTTTGTTAACCTTGACATAGTTCTTGTGTGTCTACATGCACACAAAAGTGTTGTGTTTATTAACCATGACATAGTTCTTGTGTGTCTACATGCACACAAATGTGTTGTGTTTGTTAACCTTGACATAGTTATTGTGTCAACGTGCACATAAATGTGTTGTGTTTATTAACCATGACATAGTTCTTGTGTGTCTACATGCACACAAATGTGTTGTGTTTGTTAACCTTGACATAGTTATTGTGTGTCAACATGCACACAAAGGTGTTGTGTTTGCTAATCTTGACATAGTTCTTGTGTGTCTACATGCACACAAATGTGTTGTGTTTGTTAACCTTGACATAGTTCTTGTGTGTCTACATGCACACAAATGTGTTGTGTTTATTAACCTTGACATAGTTCTTGTGTGTCAATATGTACACAATAGTGTTGTGTTTATTAACCTTGACATAGTTATTGTGTGTCTACATGCACACAAAGGTGTTGTGTTTGCTAACGTTGACATAACAAGTGACAAGTGAGTATCCAATCACAGTCTGGTTAACATCAGGCTACCTAGATAGGCTACCATCAACAACTTGTGATCTGATTGGCTCGTGCAACTGTCTATCAACTGTATGTGTTCTCAAATTCATCCGCTTACAGTCCCGGTGAGTATCCAATCCCAGGACGCGTAAATTCACACACTAGGGGCCAATTTAGTGTTGCCAATCAACCTATCCCCAGGTGCATGTCTTTGGAGGTGGGAGGGGCCTATCCCCAGGTGCATGTCTTTGGAAGTGGGAGGGGCCTATCCAAAGAAAAGTTGGAAAAGTGGGCAAAAGTCCCGAAATTGATCCAAAATCACACCCAGGTTAGAGTCCAACAAGTCCCGCCACGTCCCAACAGAGTCCGGGGGTGCCTTTCATGTCCACAACGCACCCAGCAAAGGCGCACTGTGAGTGGGGAAGAAAAGTTGGAAAAGTGAGGAAAAGTCCCGAAAAAGTTCCAAAATCACACCCAGGTTCGAGTGCCACAAGTCCCGCCGCGTCCCGGCAGTGTCCGGGGGTGCCTGACATGTCCACAACGCACCCAGCAAAGGCGCACTGTGAGTGGGGGAAAAAGTTGGAAAAGTGAGGAAAAGTCCCGAAAAAGTTCCAAAATCACACCCAGGTTAGAGTCCAACAAGTCCCGCCGCGTCCCAACAGAGTCCGGGGGTGCCTTTCATGTCCACAACGCACCCAGCAAAGGCGCACTGTGAGTGGGGAAGAAAAGTTGGAAAAGTGAGGAAAAGTCCCGAAAAAGTTCCAAAATCTCACCCAGGTTCGAGTCCCACAAGTCCCGCCGCGTCCCGGCAGTGTCAGGGGGTGCCTGACATGTCCACAACGCACCCAGCAAAGTCACACTGTGAGTGGGGGAAAAAGTTGGGAAAAGTGAAGAAAATTCCCGAAAAAGTTCAAAAATCACACCCAGGTTAGAGTCCCACAAGTCCCGCCGCGTTCCACCAGTGTCCGGGGGTGCCTGACATGTCCACAACGCACCCAGCAAAGGCGCACTGTGAGTGGGGAAGAAAAGTTGGAAAAGTGAAGAAAAGTCCCGAAAAAGTTCCAAAATCACACCCAGGTTCGAGTCCCACAATTCCCGCCCCGTTCCACCAGTGTCCCGGGGTGCCTGACATGTCCACAACGCACCCAGTAAAGGCGCACTGTGAGTGGGGAAGAAAAGTTGGAAAAGTGAGGAAAAGTCCCGAAAAAGTTCCAAAATCACACCCAGGTTAGAGTCCCACAAGTCCCGCCGCGTCCCGGCAGTGTCCCGGGGTGCCTGACATGTCCACAACGCACCCAGCAAAGTCGCACTGTGAGTGAGGAAGAAAAGTTGGAAAAGTGAAGAAAAGTCCCGAAAAAGTTCCAAAATCACACCCAGGTTCGAGTCCCACAAGTCCCGCCGCGTCCCACCCGTGTCCGGGGGTGCCTGACATGTCCACAACGCACCCAGCAAAGGCGCACTGTGAGTGGGGAAGAAAAGTTGGAAAAGTGAAGAAAATTCCCGAAAAAGTTAAAAAATCACACCCAGGTTCGAGTCCCACAAGTCCCGCTGCGTTCCACCAGTGTCCGGGGGTGCCTGACATGTCCACAACGCACCCAGCAAAGTCGCACTGTGAGTGGGGGAAAAGTTGGAAAAGTGAAGAAAATTCCCGAAAAAGTTCCAAAATCACACCCAGGTTCGAGTCCCACAAGTCCCGCCGCGTCCCGGCAGTGTCAGGGGGTGCCTGACATGTCCACAACGCACCCAGCAAAGTCACACTGTGAGTGGGGGAAAAAGTTGGGAAAAGTGAAGAAAATTCCCGAAAAAGTTCAAAAATCACACCCAGGTTAGAGTCCCACAATTCCCGCCGCGTTCCACCAGTGTCCCGGGGTGCCTGACATGTCCACAACGCACCCAGCAAAGTCGCACTGTGAGTGGGGAAGAAAAGTTGGAAAAGTGAAGAAAAGTCCCGAAAAATGGGGTCCCGAACCCATCCACCCTAGAGCTTTACTGCCCCCTTGTGTCTGTGCCGTCACAACTCCCTCCTGCACACATAACAGACATCCATCCATCCATCTTCTACCGCTTGTCCCTTTTGGAGTCGCGGGGGGTGCTAGAGTCTATCTCAGTTGCATTCGAGCGGAAGGCGGGGTACACCCTGGACAAGTCGCCACTTCATCACAGGGCCAACACAGATAGACACTCACATTCACACACTAGGGACCATTTAGTGTTGCCAATCAACCTATCCCCAGGTGCATGTCTTTGGAGGTGGGAGGGGCCTATCCCCAGGTGCATGTCTTTGGAAGTGGGAGGGGCCTATCCCCAGGTGCATGTCTTTGGAAGTGGGAGGGGCCTATCCCCAGGTGCATGTCTTTGGAAGTGAGAGGGGCCTATCCCCAGGTGCATGTCTTTGGAAGTGGGAGGGGCCTATCCCCAGGTGCATGTCTTTGGAAGTGGGAGGGGCCTATCCCCAGGTGCATGTCTTTGGAAGTGGGAGGGGCCTATCCCCAGGTGCATGTCTTTGGAGGTGGGAGGTGAGCCGGAGTACCCGGAGGGAACCCACACAGTCACGGGGAGAACATGCAAACTCCACACAGAAACATCCCGAGCCTGGGATTGAACTCAGGACTACTCAGGACCTTTCGTATTGTGAGACACATGCACTAACCCCATGTTCCACCGTGCTGGGTCCCGAACCAAAAGGCAAAAAAAAATATATATATATATATTTTTTTTTATTTTTTATTTTTTTTACTTTTTACTTTGATATTATACTTTTGGATATTTAGAGAAAGTCAATTAAAAAATGATTTCATTTTGAATTATGATGATGATTTGTGGTTATGTTAGGCAGGGGTGCCGCTAGAGATTTTGGGCCCCATGAAAAGAATCTTTACAGGGCCCCCAACACAATGTCATTATTTTTTCTGTATTATAATTTCATCATCATTAGGGGCCTCTCTGGGCCCCCCTCCATCATGGGCCCCTAGAATCTGTCTCCTTTACCCCCCCCCTTTTCGGCGCCCCTGAGCAGAGAAGGCCTTGCTGGCACATCACTGCTAAATTCTCACTCACACTCTCAGTCCAAGTTACAGTGCCCTCTGGTGGTTAATTTATACATTACATCATTTAGGTCATTTTAGAATCCGTGCCCTTTTGTGACTTCATCTAGTGGCCAATTCACAGAATACTCTAAACCAGGGGTCGGCAACCCGTGGCTCTAGAGCCGCATGCGGCTCTTTAGCGCCGCCCTAGTGGCTCTGGAGCTTTTTCAAAAATGCATGAACAATTGTTTTAATATGGTTTCCGTAGAAGGACAAACATGACGCACACCTCATTAATTGTTATAAAGCACACTGTTTATATTAAACATGCCTCACCAGAGGTGGGTAGTAACGCGCTACATTTACTCCGTTACATCTACTTGAGTAACTTTTGGGATAAATTGTACTTCTAAGAGTAGTTTTAATGCAACATACTCTTACTTTTACTTGAGTATATTTATAGAGAAGAAACGCTACTTTTACTCCGCTACTTTTATCTACATTCAGCTCGCTACTCGCTACTAATTTTTATCGATCTGTTAATGCACGCTTTGTTTGTTTTGGTCTGTCAGACAGACCTTCATAGTGCCTGCGTTTCAACAAATACAGTCACTGGTGACGTTCACTCCGTTCCACCAATCAGATGCAGTCACTGGTGACGTTGGACCAATCAAACAGAGCCAGGCGGTCACATGACCTGACTTAAACAAGTTGAAAAACTTATTGGGGTGTTACCATTTAGTGGTCAATTGTACGGAATATGTACTGTACTGTGCAATCTACTAATAAAAGTTCCAATCAATCAATCAAAAGTGTGAAGGAAAAAAGACACTTTTTTATTTCAACCGTACATCCCGTCAAAAGCTCCTGTCTTCACAATAAAAGTGCCGCTCCATTGTGCCTGCGCTTTCAAAATAAGAGTCTCCGAAAGCCTGCACAAACAAGCTAGCAAGCTACGGAGTTTGCCGCCAATGTATTTCTTGTAAAGTGTATAAAAAACGAATATGGAAGCTGGACAAATAAGAAGCCAAAAACCAACCACTTTCATGTGGTATTAGACAGAAAGGAGGAACTTTTTTTCTCCTCCATTTGAAAATGTGGACGTTATCATCACTACTGTCTGATTACAATCAATGCAAGTCATCAGAATCAGGTAATACACCAACTTATATTCTTGTCTTCATGAAAGAAAGGAATCTATATGTGTTAAACATGCATGTATATTCATTAAAACACCTTTAGCATGTAAACAAAAGCGGCAAAATAAATAAATATAAATTATATACTGTATATATCAATGTATATATATATATATATATATATATATGTATATATACATATATATATATGATATGTGTGTGTATGTTACTCATCAGTTACTCAGTACTTGAGTAGTTTTTTCACAACATACTTTTTACTTTTACTCAAGTAAATATTTGGGTGACTACTCCTTACTTTTACTTGAGTAATAAATCTCTAAAGTAACAGTACTCTTACTTGAGTACAATTTCTGGCTACTCTACCCACCTCTGTGCCTCACTAATTCGAGTATTTGGCGAGCGCCGTTTTGTCCTACTAATTTTGGCGGTCCTTGAACTCACCGTCGTTTATATATAACTTTCTTCGACTTTCTAGGACGTGTTTCACGCCACTTCTTTTTCTGTCTCATTTTGTCCACCAAACTTTTAACGTTGTGCATGAATGCACAAAGGCGAGTTTTGTTGATGTTATTGACTTGTGCGGAGTGCTAATCAGACATATTTGGTCACTGCATGACTGCAAGCTAATCGATGCTAACATGCTATTTAGTAGTGATGGGTTGATGAGGCGTCATGAAGCGTTTCGACACATTGCAAAACTGTATTGATACTGTGTCGATACTGTGTCACTAAATACTGACATCTGCTGGACATTAAAAATCCCTACAGGCAACCTATGGACCGACTCAACTGACACTGATTTTATGACCTAGTACAGGGGTCACCAACCTTTTTGGAACCAAAAACTACTTCTTGGGTACTGATTAATGCGAAGGGCTACCAGTTTGATACACACTTAAATAAATAAATATATTGTCATTTGTAAGTTACACGTAAGTATGATTTAAACAAGAATAGCTAAATAAATAAATTTATATATATAAAAAAAATGGGTATTTCTGTCTGTCATTCCGTCGTACATTTTTTTTTCCTTCTACGGAAGGTTTTTTGTAGAGAATAAATGATGAAAAAAACACTTAATTTAACGGTTTAAAAGAGGAGAAAACACGAAAAAAATTAAAATAAAATTTGAAACATAGTTTATCTTCAATTTCGACTCTTTAAAATTCAAAATTCAACCGACAAAAAGAAGAGAAAAACTAGCTAATTTGAATCTTTTTGAAAAAATTAAAAAAAAGAATTTATGGAACATCATTAGTCATTTTTCCTGATTAAGATACATTTTAGAATTTTGATGACATGTTTTAAATTGGTTCAAATCCAATCTGCACTTTGTTAGAATATTTAACAAATTGGACCAAGCTATATTTCTAACAAAGACAAATCAGCAGGGCCGGCCCGTGGCATAGGCCGTATAGGCAAATGCTAAGGGCGCCGTCCATTAGGGGGCGCCACGCCAGTGCCACAAATGTTGGAGAAAAAAAAAAGAAGAAAAAAAAGCTGGTACTATTATTTCTAAATACAACAAATAATCCCACGTTAATTAAAATGCAAAGTAAAGCCTATTTAATAGAAATATTATTTGTTACAACATTACGCCCCCCCCTCCCCCCGCACGGTGCGCCCCCTCCCTTCCCGTATCATGACTCTTTTTGGACGTCACCACATCAAAAAATCAACACAAGATGTCAAAACGGCCAAAACTGTCAGGTGCCCAGGGAAGAAAAAAGAGAAAAGAAGAGGAGGAGAAACGAGAAAAGACAGAGGTAGCAGGTAGGTAACGTTAGCCTACATGACATTATTTGTCTGTTACAGAATGTGATAGTAACCTGGCTTTTTAGCATTAAGCTAATGTTACATGATTCGGCAATTGCTAATCAATAAATAGCTGGTTCTGTTTTAACGTCGGGTTAATGTTGTGGAGGGGGCTAAATTGTTATGGACAATAATAATGTAACGTTAGGTAATTACAGTACTCCCACCTTACATTCCTCAGGGACATTTGTATTATAACTTTTAAGCAGGTGTTTTTTGTTTACATTGTTATTGCCTTCTGGTTAGCTAATGTTTGCCCTGCAGGTAATAGTCACTTTTCCACCCCTTTATATATTAGGTATAGTTGTAAGTACAAAAAAAAAGGTCAAAGACAAAGCTATTCGGTTTCTTGTGAGTATATACACTTCACTGCCGATGTGGGGGGGGCGCCACCTAAAATCTTGCCTAGGGCGCCAGATTGGTTAGGGCCGGGCCTGCAAATCAGTATTTCTTCTAGATTTTCCAGAACAACAATTTTAAAAGAAATTCAAAATACTTTGAAATAAGATTTAAATTTGATTCTACAGATTTTCTAGATTTGCCAGAATAATATTTTTTGAATTTTAATCATAGTAAGTTTGAAGAAATATTTCACAAATATTCTTCATCGAAAAAAACAGAAGCTAAAATATTTATTATTCTTTACAATAATAATAAAAAATTGTTTTACTTGAACATTGATTTAAATTGTCAGGAAAGAAGAGGAAGAAATTTAAAAGGTAAAAAGGTATATTTGTTTAAAAATCCTAAAATCATTTTTAAGGTTGTATTTTTTTCTCTAAAATTGTATTTCTAAAAGTAATAAGAAGCAAAGTAAAAAAATAAATGAATTTATTTAAACAAGTGAAGACCCGTCCATCCATCCATTTTCTACCGCTTATCCCAAGTGAAATTTAAAATATTTTCTTGGATTTTCAAATTCTATTTGAGTTTTGTCTCTTTTAGAATTAAAAATGTCGAGCAAAGCGAGACCAGCTTGCTAGTAAATAAAAAAATAAAAAAATAGAGGCAGCTCACTGTTAAGTGCTGCTCTTTGAGCTATTTTTAGAACAGGCCAGCGGGCGACTGATCTGGTCCTTACGGGCTACCTGGTGACCGCGGGCACCGCGTTGGTGACCCCTGCCCTAGTATATACAATAATATAAACCAAGTCATTGTATTTCAATTAGGATTATTTAATATCTTCATTTAAATAAAAATATATTTTTATCTTTTTTAGATACAGTCAATAAATAACGTGAACATGTATCATAACATGGAAATCTAAGAGAACGTGTTGTGGATGATTGTGGACTGGGAATTTTTTTTATTTTATTTTTTTACACATTTTTATTTAAAAAAAAAAAAAGTTTTTTCGACGTATTACATTTTAGACAATTTGTCTTAGTTATTATTTCTCCGGCTGTAGAAAAGAGCCGCTCACAGGGCACAGAGGAGGCGACACAGTTCGTGTATCGGTCACGTGACCAAAACAGCTCATGATTGGTCACGTGACTTTCTAAAAGCGGTAAGCGCACCGACACAGGGTTTTGCTCTATGAGCTCGACGCATGCGCCGATGCATCGGTGTTGCCGGACCCATCACTACTATTTAGGCTAACTATATGTACATATTGCATCATTATGCCTCGTTTGTAGCTATATTTGAGCTCATTTAGTTTCCTTTAAGTCATCTTAATTCAATGTATATCTCATGACACACTATCTGTATGTAATATGGCTTTTAATTTTTTGCGGCTCCAGACAGATTTGTTTTTGTATTTTTGGTCCAATATGGCTCTTTCAACATTTTGGGTTGCCGACCCCTGATATAAACCAAAATGATACTCACAGAATAAATGAAATGCACCCGCACAAACGCACACAATTAAAGGGGAACATTATCAGCAGACCTATGTAAGCGTCAATATATACCTTCATGTTGCAGAAAAAAGACCATATGTTTTTTTAACCGATTTCCGAACTCTAAATGGGTGAATTTGGGCGAATTAAACGCCTTTCTATTATTCGCTCTCGGAGCGATGACGTCACAACGTGACGTCACATCGGGAAGCAATCCGCCATTTTCTCAAACACCGAGTCAAATCAGCTCTGTTATTTTCCGTTTTTTCGACTGTTTTCCGTACCTTGGAGACATCATGCCTCGTCGGTGTGTTGTCGAAGGGTTAGGGTTAGGGTTAGGGTTGGGGTTGGGGTTGGGGTTAGGGTTAGGGTTAGGTTTAGGGTTGGGGTTGGGGTTGGGGTTAGGGTTAGGGTTAGGGTTAGGGTTGGGGTTGGGGTTAGGGCTAGGATTAGAGTTAAGGTTAGGGTTAGGATTAGGGTTAGGGTTAGGCATAAAGAAAAAGAGTTGGTTAGGGTTAGGGCTAGGGTTGGGGGTTAGGGTTAGGGTTCGGGTTCGGATTAGGGCTAGGATTAGAGTTAAGGTTAGGGTTAGGATTAGGGTTAGGGTTAGGCATAAAGAAAAAGAGTTGGTTAGGGTTAGGGCTAGGGTTGGGGTTGGGGTTAGGGCTAGGATTAGAGTTAAGGTTAGGGTTAGGATTAGGGTTAGGGTTAGGCATAAAGAAAAAGAGTTGGTTAGGGTTAGGGCTAGGGTTGGGGGTTAGGGTTAGGGTTCGGGTTAGGGCTAGGATTAGAGTTAAGGTTAGGGTTAGGATTAGGGTTAGGGTTAGGCATAAAGAAAATTAGTTGGTTAGGGTTAGGGCTAGGGTTGGGGGTTAGGGTTAGGGTTCGGATTAGGGTTAGGGTTAGGCATAAAGAAAAATAGTTGGTTAGGGTTAGGGCTAGGGTTGGGGGTTAGGGTTCGGGTTAGGGTTAGGGTTAGGGTTGGGGTTAGGTGTTGGGGGTTAGGGTTAGGGTTAGGCATAAAGAAAAAGAGTTGGTTAGGGTTAGGGCTAGGGTTGGGGGTTAGGGTTAGGGTTCGGGTTAGGGTTGGGGTTGGGGTTAGGGTTAGGATTAGGGTTAGGGTTAGGCATAAAGATAATAGTTGGTTAGGGTTAGGGTTAGGGTTGGGGGTTAGGGTTAGGGTTCGGGTTGGGGTTGGGGTTGGGGTTAGGGTTAGGATTAGGGTTAGGGTTAGGCATAAAGAAAAAGAGTTGGTTAGGGCTAGGGTTGGGGGTTAGGGTTAGGGTTCGGGTTAGGGTTAGGGTTGGGGTTAGGGTTAGGATTAGGGTTAGGGTTAGGCATAAAGAAAATAGTTGGTTAGGGTTAGGGCTAGGGTTGGGGGTTAGGGTTAGGGTTCGGGTTAGGGTTAGTGTTAGGGTTGGGGTTAGGGTTAGGATTAGGGTTAGGGTTAGGCATAAAGAAAAATAGTTGGTTAGGGTTAGGGCTAGGGTTGGGGGTTAGGGTTAGGGTTCGGGTTAGGGTTAGGGTTGGGGTTGGGGTTAGGGTTAGGATTAGGGTTAGGGTTAGGCATAAAGAAAAAGAGTTGGTTAGGGTTAGGGCTAGGGTTGGGGGTTAGGGTTAGGGTTCGGGTTAGGGTTAGGGTTGGGGTTGGGGTTGGGGTTAGGATTAGGGTTAGGGTTAGGCATAAAGAAAAAGAGTTGGTTAGGGTTAGGGCTAGGGTTGGGGGTTAGGGTTAGGGTTCGGGTTAGGGTTAGTGTTAGGGTTGGGGTTAGGGTTAGGATTAGGGTTAGGGTTAGGCATAAAGAAAAATAGTTGGTTAGGGTTAGGGCTAGGGTTGGGGGTTAGGGTTCGGGTTAGGGTTAGGGTTAGGGTTGGGGTTAGGGTTAGGATTAGGGTTAGGGTTAGGCATAAAGAAAATAGTTGGTTAGGGTTAGGGCTAGGGTTGGGGGTTAGGGTTAGGGTTCGGGTTAGGGTTAGTGTTAGGGTTGGGGTTAGGGTTAGGATTAGGGTTAGGGTTAGGCATAAAGAAAAATAGTTGGTTAGGGTTAGGGCTAGGGTTGGGGGTTAGGGTTAGGGTTCGGGTTCGGGTTAGGGTTGGGGTTGGGGTTAGGGTTAGGATTAGGGTTATGGTTAGGCATAAAGAAAAAGAGTTGGTTAGGGTTAGGGCTAGGGTTGGGGGTTAGGGTTAGGGTTAGGGTTCGGGTTAGGGTTAGGGTTGGGGTTGGGGTTGGGGTTGGGGTTAGGATTAGGGTTAGGGTTAGGCATAAAGAAAAAGAGTTGGTTAGGGTTAGGGCTAGGGTTGGGGGTTAGGGTTAGGGTTCGGGTTAGGGTTGGGGTTAGGGTTAGGATTAGGGTTAGAGTTAGGCATAAAGAAAAAGAGTTGGTTAGGGTTAGGGCTAGGGTTGGGGGTTAGGGTTAGGGTTCGGGTTAGAGTTAGGGTTAGGGTTAGGATTAGGGTTAGGATTAAGGTTAGGCATAAAGAAAAATAGTTGGTTAGGGTTAGGGCTAGGGTTGGGGTTTGGGTTAGGGTTAGGTTTAGGATTAGGGTTAGGGTTAGGGTTAGGGTAACAGGGTTAGGGGTTCGGGTTAGGGTTAGGGTTGGGGTTGGGGTTAGAGTTAGGATTAGGGTTAGGATTAAGGTTAGGCATAAAGAAAAATAGTTGGTTAGGGTTAGGGCTAGGGTTGGGGTTTGGGTTAGGTTTAGGGTTAGGGTTAGGGTAACAGGGTTAGGGTTGGGGTTGGGGTTAGGGCTAGGATTAGAGTTAAGGTTAGGGTTAGGATTAAGGTGAGGGTTAGGCATAAAGAAAAAGAGTTGGTTAGGGTTAGGGCTAGGGTTGGGGGTTAGGGTTAGGGTTCGGGTTAGGGCTAGGATTAGAGTTAAGGTTAGGGTTAGGATTAGGGTTAGGGTTAGGCATAAAGAAAAAGAGTTGGTTAGGGTTAGGGCTAAGGTTGGGGGTTAGGGTTAGGGTTGGGGTTGGGGTTAGGGTTAGGGTTAGGCATAAAGAAAAAGAGTTGGTTAGGGTTAGTGCTAGGGTTGGGGGTTAGGGTTCGGGTTAGGGTTAGGGTTGGGGTTGGGGTTGGGGTTAGGGTTAGGATTAGGGTTAGGGTTAGGCATAAAGAAAAAGAGTTGGTTAGGGTTAGGGCTAGGGTTGGGGGTTAGGGTTAGGGTTCGGGTTCGGATTAGGGCTAGGATTAGAGTTAAGGTTAGGGTTAGGATTAGGGTTAGGGTTAGGCATAAAGAAAAAGAGTTGGTTAGGGTTAGGGCTAGGGTTGGGGTTGGGGTTAGGGCTAGGATTAGAGTTAAGGTTAGGGTTAGGATTAGGGTTAGGGTTAGGCATAAAGAAAAAGAGTTGGTTAGGGTTAGGGCTAGGGTTGGGGGTTAGGGTTAGGGTTCGGGTTAGGGCTAGGATTAGAGTTAAGGTTAGGGTTAGGATTAGGGTTAGGGTTAGGCATAAAGAAAATTAGTTGGTTAGGGTTAGGGCTAGGGTTGGGGGTTAGGGTTAGGGTTCGGATTAGGGTTAGGGTTAGGCATAAAGAAAAATAGTTGGTTAGGGTTAGGGCTAGGGTTGGGGGTTAGGGTTCGGGTTAGGGTTAGGGTTAGGGTTGGGGTTAGGTGTTGGGGGTTAGGGTTAGGGTTAGGCATAAAGAAAAAGAGTTGGTTAGGGTTAGGGCTAGGGTTGGGGGTTAGGGTTAGGGTTCGGGTTAGGGTTGGGGTTGGGGTTAGGGTTAGGATTAGGGTTAGGGTTAGGCATAAAGATAATAGTTGGTTAGGGTTAGGGTTAGGGTTGGGGGTTAGGGTTAGGGTTCGGGTTCGGGTTGGGGTTGGGGTTGGGGTTAGGGTTAGGATTAGGGTTAGGGTTAGGCATAAAGAAAAAGAGTTGGTTAGGGCTAGGGTTGGGGGTTAGGGTTAGGGTTCGGGTTAGGGTTAGGGTTGGGGTTAGGGTTAGGATTAGGGTTAGGGTTAGGCATAAAGAAAATAGTTGGTTAGGGTTAGGGCTAGGGTTGGGGGTTAGGGTTAGGGTTCGGGTTAGGGTTAGTGTTAGGGTTGGGGTTAGGGTTAGGATTAGGGTTAGGGTTAGGCATAAAGAAAAATAGTTGGTTAGGGTTAGGGCTAGGGTTGGGGGTTAGGGTTAGGGTTCGGGTTAGGGTTAGGGTTGGGGTTGGGGTTAGGGTTAGGATTAGGGTTAGGGTTAGGCATAAAGAAAAAGAGTTGGTTAGGGTTAGGGCTAGGGTTGGGGGTTAGGGTTAGGGTTCGGGTTAGGGTTAGGGTTGGGGTTGGGGTTGGGGTTAGGATTAGGGTTAGGGTTAGGCATAAAGAAAAAGAGTTGGTTAGGGTTAGGGCTAGGGTTGGGGGTTAGGGTTAGGGTTCGGGTTAGGGTTAGTGTTAGGGTTGGGGTTAGGGTTAGGATTAGGGTTAGGGTTAGGCATAAAGAAAAATAGTTGGTTAGGGTTAGGGCTAGGGTTGGGGGTTAGGGTTCGGGTTAGGGTTAGGGTTAGGGTTGGGGTTAGGGTTAGGATTAGGGTTAGGGTTAGGCATAAAGAAAATAGTTGGTTAGGGTTAGGGCTAGGGTTGGGGGTTAGGGTTAGGGTTCGGGTTAGGGTTAGTGTTAGGGTTGGGGTTAGGGTTAGGATTAGGGTTAGGGTTAGGCATAAAGAAAAATAGTTGGTTAGGGTTAGGGCTAGGGTTGGGGGTTAGGGTTAGGGTTCGGGTTCGGGTTAGGGTTGGGGTTGGGGTTAGGGTTAGGATTAGGGTTATGGTTAGGCATAAAGAAAAAGAGTTGGTTAGGGTTAGGGCTAGGGTTGGGGGTTAGGGTTAGGGTTAGGGTTCGGGTTAGGGTTAGGGTTGGGGTTGGGGTTGGGGTTGGGGTTAGGATTAGGGTTAGGGTTAGGCATAAAGAAAAAGAGTTGGTTAGGGTTAGGGCTAGGGTTGGGGGTTAGGGTTAGGGTTCGGGTTAGGGTTGGGGTTAGGGTTAGGATTAGGGTTAGAGTTAGGCATAAAGAAAAAGAGTTGGTTAGGGTTAGGGCTAGGGTTGGGGGTTAGGGTTAGGGTTCGGGTTAGAGTTAGGGTTAGGGTTAGGATTAGGGTTAGGATTAAGGTTAGGCATAAAGAAAAATAGTTGGTTAGGGTTAGGGCTAGGGTTGGGGTTTGGGTTAGGGTTAGGTTTAGGATTAGGGTTAGGGTTAGGGTTAGGGTAACAGGGTTAGGGGTTCGGGTTAGGGTTAGGGTTGGGGTTGGGGTTAGAGTTAGGATTAGGGTTAGGATTAAGGTTAGGCATAAAGAAAAATAGTTGGTTAGGGTTAGGGCTAGGGTTGGGGTTTGGGTTAGGTTTAGGGTTAGGGTTAGGGTAACAGGGTTAGGGTTGGGGTTGGGGTTAGGGCTAGGATTAGAGTTAAGGTTAGGGTTAGGATTAAGGTGAGGGTTAGGCATAAAGAAAAAGAGTTGGTTAGGGTTAGGGCTAGGGTTGGGGGTTAGGGTTAGGGTTCGGGTTAGGGCTAGGATTAGAGTTAAGGTTAGGGTTAGGATTAGGGTTAGGGTTAGGCATAAAGAAAAAGAGTTGGTTAGGGTTAGGGCTAAGGTTGGGGGTTAGGGTTAGGGTTGGGGTTGGGGTTAGGGTTAGGGTTAGGCATAAAGAAAAAGAGTTGGTTAGGGTTAGTGCTAGGGTTGGGGGTTAGGGTTCGGGTTAGGGTTAGGGTTGGGGTTGGGGTTGGGGTTAGGGTTAGGATTAGGGTTAGGGTTAGGCATAAAGAAAAAGAGTTGGTTAGGGTTAGGGCTAGGGTTGGGGGTTAGGGTTAGGGTTCGGGTTCGGATTAGGGCTAGGATTAGAGTTAAGGTTAGGGTTAGGATTAGGGTTAGGGTTAGGCATAAAGAAAAAGAGTTGGTTAGGGTTAGGGCTAGGGTTGGGGTTGGGGTTAGGGCTAGGATTAGAGTTAAGGTTAGGGTTAGGATTAGGGTTAGGGTTAGGCATAAAGAAAAAGAGTTGGTTAGGGTTAGGGCTAGGGTTGGGGGTTAGGGTTAGGGTTCGGGTTAGGGCTAGGATTAGAGTTAAGGTTAGGGTTAGGATTAGGGTTAGGGTTAGGCATAAAGAAAATTAGTTGGTTAGGGTTAGGGCTAGGGTTGGGGGTTAGGGTTAGGGTTCGGATTAGGGTTAGGGTTAGGCATAAAGAAAAATAGTTGGTTAGGGTTAGGGCTAGGGTTGGGGGTTAGGGTTCGGGTTAGGGTTAGGGTTAGGGTTGGGGTTAGGTGTTGGGGGTTAGGGTTAGGGTTAGGCATAAAGAAAAAGAGTTGGTTAGGGTTAGGGCTAGGGTTGGGGGTTAGGGTTAGGGTTCGGGTTCGGGTTAGGGTTGGGGTTGGGGTTAGGGTTAGGATTAGGGTTAGGGTTAGGCATAAAGATAATAGTTGGTTAGGGTTAGGGTTAGGGTTGGGGGTTAGGGTTAGGGTTCGGGTTCGGGTTGGGGTTGGGGTTGGGGTTAGGGTTAGGATTAGGGTTAGGGTTAGGCATAAAGAAAAAGAGTTGGTTAGGGCTAGGGTTGGGGGTTAGGGTTAGGGTTCGGGTTAGGGTTAGGGTTGGGGTTAGGGTTAGGATTAGGGTTAGGGTTAGGCATAAAGAAAATAGTTGGTTAGGGTTAGGGCTAGGGTTGGGGGTTAGGGTTAGGGTTCGGGTTAGGGTTAGTGTTAGGGTTGGGGTTAGGGTTAGGATTAGGGTTAGGGTTAGGCATAAAGAAAAATAGTTGGTTAGGGTTAGGGCTAGGGTTGGGGGTTAGGGTTAGGGTTCGGGTTAGGGTTAGGGTTGGGGTTGGGGTTAGGGTTAGGATTAGGGTTAGGGTTAGGCATAAAGAAAAAGAGTTGGTTAGGGTTAGGGCTAGGGTTGGGGGTTAGGGTTAGGGTTCGGGTTAGGGTTAGGGTTGGGGTTGGGGTTGGGGTTAGGATTAGGGTTAGGGTTAGGCATAAAGAAAAAGAGTTGGTTAGGGTTAGGGCTAGGGTTGGGGGTTAGGGTTAGGGTTCGGGTTAGGGTTAGTGTTAGGGTTGGGGTTAGGGTTAGGATTAGGGTTAGGGTTAGGCATAAAGAAAAATAGTTGGTTAGGGTTAGGGCTAGGGTTGGGGGTTAGGGTTCGGGTTAGGGTTAGGGTTAGGGTTGGGGTTAGGGTTAGGATTAGGGTTAGGGTTAGGCATAAAGAAAATAGTTGGTTAGGGTTAGGGCTAGGGTTGGGGGTTAGGGTTAGGGTTCGGGTTAGGGTTAGTGTTAGGGTTGGGGTTAGGGTTAGGATTAGGGTTAGGGTTAGGCATAAAGAAAAATAGTTGGTTAGGGTTAGGGCTAGGGTTGGGGGTTAGGGTTAGGGTTCGGGTTCGGGTTAGGGTTGGGGTTGGGGTTAGGGTTAGGATTAGGGTTATGGTTAGGCATAAAGAAAAAGAGTTGGTTAGGGTTAGGGCTAGGGTTGGGGGTTAGGGTTAGGGTTAGGGTTCGGGTTAGGGTTAGGGTTGGGGTTGGGGTTGGGGTTGGGGTTAGGATTAGGGTTAGGGTTAGGCATAAAGAAAAAGAGTTGGTTAGGGTTAGGGCTAGGGTTGGGGGTTAGGGTTAGGGTTCGGGTTAGGGTTGGGGTTAGGGTTAGGATTAGGGTTAGAGTTAGGCATAAAGAAAAAGAGTTGGTTAGGGTTAGGGCTAGGGTTGGGGGTTAGGGTTAGGGTTCGGGTTAGAGTTAGGGTTAGGGTTAGGATTAGGGTTAGGATTAAGGTTAGGCATAAAGAAAAATAGTTGGTTAGGGTTAGGGCTAGGGTTGGGGTTTGGGTTAGGGTTAGGTTTAGGATTAGGGTTAGGGTTAGGGTTAGGGTAACAGGGTTAGGGGTTCGGGTTAGGGTTAGGGTTGGGGTTGGGGTTAGAGTTAGGATTAGGGTTAGGATTAAGGTTAGGCATAAAGAAAAATAGTTGGTTAGGGTTAGGGCTAGGGTTGGGGTTTGGGTTAGGTTTAGGGTTAGGGTTAGGGTAACAGGGTTAGGGTTGGGGTTGGGGTTAGGGCTAGGATTAGAGTTAAGGTTAGGGTTAGGATTAAGGTGAGGGTTAGGCATAAAGAAAAAGAGTTGGTTAGGGTTAGGGCTAGGGTTGGGGGTTAGGGTTAGGGTTCGGGTTAGGGCTAGGATTAGAGTTAAGGTTAGGGTTAGGATTAGGGTTAGGGTTAGGCATAAAGAAAAAGAGTTGGTTAGGGTTAGGGCTAAGGTTGGGGGTTAGGGTTAGGGTTGGGGTTGGGGTTAGGGTTAGGGTTAGGCATAAAGAAAAAGAGTTGGTTAGGGTTAGTGCTAGGGTTGGGGGTTAGGGTTCGGGTTAGGGTTAGGGTTGGGGTTGGGGTTGGGGTTAGGGTTAGGATTAGGGTTAGGGTTAGGCATAAAGAAAAAGAGTTGGTTAGGGTTAGGGCTAGGGTTGGGGGTTAGGGTTAGGGTTCGGGTTCGGATTAGGGCTAGGATTAGAGTTAAGGTTAGGGTTAGGATTAGGGTTAGGGTTAGGCATAAAGAAAAAGAGTTGGTTAGGGTTAGGGCTAGGGTTGGGGTTGGGGTTAGGGCTAGGATTAGAGTTAAGGTTAGGGTTAGGATTAGGGTTAGGGTTAGGCATAAAGAAAAAGAGTTGGTTAGGGTTAGGGCTAGGGTTGGGGGTTAGGGTTAGGGTTCGGGTTAGGGCTAGGATTAGAGTTAAGGTTAGGGTTAGGATTAGGGTTAGGGTTAGGCATAAAGAAAATTAGTTGGTTAGGGTTAGGGCTAGGGTTGGGGGTTAGGGTTAGGGTTCGGATTAGGGTTAGGGTTAGGCATAAAGAAAAATAGTTGGTTAGGGTTAGGGCTAGGGTTGGGGGTTAGGGTTCGGGTTAGGGTTAGGGTTAGGGTTGGGGTTAGGTGTTGGGGGTTAGGGTTAGGGTTAGGCATAAAGAAAAAGAGTTGGTTAGGGTTAGGGCTAGGGTTGGGGGTTAGGGTTAGGGTTCGGGTTAGGGTTGGGGTTGGGGTTAGGGTTAGGATTAGGGTTAGGGTTAGGCATAAAGATAATAGTTGGTTAGGGTTAGGGTTAGGGTTGGGGGTTAGGGTTAGGGTTCGGGTTCGGGTTGGGGTTGGGGTTGGGGTTAGGGTTAGGATTAGGGTTAGGGTTAGGCATAAAGAAAAAGAGTTGGTTAGGGCTAGGGTTGGGGGTTAGGGTTAGGGTTCGGGTTAGGGTTAGGGTTGGGGTTAGGGTTAGGATTAGGGTTAGGGTTAGGCATAAAGAAAATAGTTGGTTAGGGTTAGGGCTAGGGTTGGGGGTTAGGGTTAGGGTTCGGGTTAGGGTTAGGGTTGGGGTTGGGGTTAGGGTTAGGATTAGGGTTAGGGTTAGGCATAAAGAAAAAGAGTTGGTTAGGGTTAGGGCTAGGGTTGGGGGTTAGGGTTAGGGTTCGGGTTAGGGTTAGGGTTGGGGTTGGGGTTGGGGTTAGGATTAGGGTTAGGGTTAGGCATAAAGAAAAAGAGTTGGTTAGGGTTAGGGCTAGGGTTGGGGGTTAGGGTTAGGGTTCGGGTTAGGGTTAGTGTTAGGGTTGGGGTTAGGGTTAGGATTAGGGTTAGGGTTAGGCATAAAGAAAAATAGTTGGTTAGGGTTAGGGCTAGGGTTGGGGGTTAGGGTTCGGGTTAGGGTTAGGGTTAGGGTTGGGGTTAGGGTTAGGATTAGGGTTAGGGTTAGGCATAAAGAAAATAGTTGGTTAGGGTTAGGGCTAGGGTTGGGGGTTAGGGTTAGGGTTCGGGTTAGGGTTAGTGTTAGGGTTGGGGTTAGGGTTAGGATTAGGGTTAGGGTTAGGCATAAAGAAAAATAGTTGGTTAGGGTTAGGGCTAGGGTTGGGGGTTAGGGTTAGGGTTCGGGTTCGGGTTAGGGTTGGGGTTGGGGTTAGGGTTAGGATTAGGGTTATGGTTAGGCATAAAGAAAAAGAGTTGGTTAGGGTTAGGGCTAGGGTTGGGGGTTAGGGTTAGGGTTAGGGTTCGGGTTAGGGTTAGGGTTGGGGTTGGGGTTGGGGTTGGGGTTAGGATTAGGGTTAGGGTTAGGCATAAAGAAAAAGAGTTGGTTAGGGTTAGGGCTAGGGTTGGGGGTTAGGGTTAGGGTTCGGGTTAGGGTTGGGGTTAGGGTTAGGATTAGGGTTAGAGTTAGGCATAAAGAAAAAGAGTTGGTTAGGGTTAGGGCTAGGGTTGGGGGTTAGGGTTAGGGTTCGGGTTAGAGTTAGGGTTAGGGTTAGGATTAGGGTTAGGATTAAGGTTAGGCATAAAGAAAAATAGTTGGTTAGGGTTAGGGCTAGGGTTGGGGTTTGGGTTAGGGTTAGGTTTAGGATTAGGGTTAGGGTTAGGGTTAGGGTAACAGGGTTAGGGGTTCGGGTTAGGGTTAGGGTTGGGGTTGGGGTTAGAGTTAGGATTAGGGTTAGGATTAAGGTTAGGCATAAAGAAAAATAGTTGGTTAGGGTTAGGGCTAGGGTTGGGGTTTGGGTTAGGTTTAGGGTTAGGGTTAGGGTAACAGGGTTAGGGTTGGGGTTGGGGTTAGGGCTAGGATTAGAGTTAAGGTTAGGGTTAGGATTAAGGTGAGGGTTAGGCATAAAGAAAAAGAGTTGGTTAGGGTTAGGGCTAGGGTTGGGGGTTAGGGTTAGGGTTCGGGTTAGGGCTAGGATTAGAGTTAAGGTTAGGGTTAGGATTAGGGTTAGGGTTAGGCATAAAGAAAAAGAGTTGGTTAGGGTTAGGGCTAAGGTTGGGGGTTAGGGTTAGGGTTGGGGTTGGGGTTAGGGTTAGGGTTAGGCATAAAGAAAAAGAGTTGGTTAGGGTTAGTGCTAGGGTTGGGGGTTAGGGTTCGGGTTAGGGTTAGGGTTGGGGTTGGGGTTGGGGTTAGGGTTAGGATTAGGGTTAGGGTTAGGCATAATGAAAAAGAGTTGGTTAGGGTTAGGGCTAGGGTTGGGGGTTAGGGTTAGGGTTCGGGTTAGGGTTGGGGTTGGGGTTGGGGTTAGGGTTAGGATTAGGGTTAGGGTTAGGCATAAAGAAAAATAGTTGGTTAGGGTTAGGGCTAGGGTTGGGGGTTAGGGTTAGGGTTAGGGTTGGGGTTGGGGTTGGGGTTAGGGTTAGGATTAGGGTTAGGATTAAGGTTAGGCATAAAGAAAAATAGTTGGTTAGGGTTAGGGCTAGGGTTGGGGTTAGGGTTAGGGTTAGGGTTAGGGTTGGGGTTAGGGTTAGGGTTAGGGTTAGGGTTGGGGTTGGGGTTGGGGTTAGGGTTAGGGTTAGGGTTGGGGTTGGGGTTGGGGTTGGGGTTAGGGTTAGGGTTGGGGTTGAGGTTGGGGTTAGGGCTAGGATTAGAGTTAAGGTTAGGGTTAGGATTAGGGTTAGGGTTAGGCATAAAGAAAAGAGTTGGTTAGGGTTAGGGCTAGGGTTGGGGGTTCGGGTTCGGGTTAGGGCTAGGATTAGAGTTAAGGTTAGGGTTAGGATTAGGGTTAGGGTTAGGCATAAAGAAAAAGAGTTGGTTAGGGTTAGGGCTAGGGTTGGGGGTTAGGGTTAGGGTTAGGGTTGGGGTTGGGGTTAAGGTTAGGATTAGGGTTAGGGTTAGGCATAAAGAAAAAGAGTTGGTTAGGGTTAGGGCTAGGGTTGGGGGTTAGGGTTAGGGTTAGGGTTAGAGTTAGGGTTAGGGTTAGGATTAGGGTTAGGATTAAGGTTAGGCATAAAGAAAAATAGTTGGTTAGGGTTAGGGCTAGGGTTGGGGTTTGGGTTAGGGTTAGGTTTAGGATTAGGGTTAGGGTTAGGGTTAGGGTAACAGGGTTAGGGGTTTGGGTTAGGGTTAGGGTTGGGGTTGGGGTTAGAGTTAGGATTAGGGTTAGGATTAAGGTTAGGCATAAAGAAAAATAGTTGGTTAGGGTTAGGGCTAGGGTTGGGGTTTGGGTTAGGTTTAGGGTTAGGGTTAGGGTAACAGGGTTAGGGTTAGGGTTGGGGTTGGGGTTAGGGCTAGGATTAGAGTTAAGGTTAGGGTTAGGATTAAGGTTAGGGTTAGGCATAAAGAAAAAGAGTTGGTTAGGGTTAGGGCTAGGGTTGGGGGTTAGGGTTAGGGTTCGGGTTAGGGCTAGGATTAGAGTTAAGGTTAGGGTTAGGATTAGGCATAAAGAAAAAGAGTTGGTTAGGGTTAGGGCTAAGGTTGGGGGTTAGGGTTAGGGTTAGGGTTGGGGTTGGGGTTAGGGTTAGGGTTAGGCATAAAGAAAAAGAGTTGGTTAGGGTTAGTGCTAGGGTTGGGGGTTAGGGTTAGGGTTCGGGTTAGGGTTGGGGTTGGGGTTGGGGTTAGGATTAGGGTTAGGGTTAGGCATAAAGAAAAAGAGTTGGTTAGGGTTAGGGCTAGGGTTGGGGGTTAGGGTTAGGGTTCGGGTTAGGGTTGGGGTTGGGGTTGGGGTTAGGGTTAGGATTAGGGTTAGGGTTAGGCATAAAGAAAAATAGTTGGTTAGGGTTAGGGCTAGGGTTGGGGGTTAGGGTTAGGGTTAGGGTTAGGGTTAGGGTTGGGGTTGGGGTTAGGGTTAGGATTAGGGTTAGGATTAAGGTTAGGCATAAAGAAAAATAGTTGGTTAGGGTTAGGGCTAGGGTTGGGGTTTGGGTTAGGGTTAGGGTTAGGTTTAGGATTAGGGTTAGGGTTAGGGTAACAGGGTTAGGGGTTCGGGTTAGGGTTAGGGTTGGGGTTGGGGTTAGGGTTAGGATTAGGGTTAGGATTAAGGTTAGGCATAAAGAAAAATAGTTGGTTAGGGTTAGGGCTAGGGTTAGGGTTAGGGTTGGGGTTAGGGTTAGGGTTGGGGTTGGGGTTGGGGTTAGGGTTGGGGTTGGGGTTGGGGTTAGGGTTGGGGTTGGGGTTGGGGTTAGGGCTAGGATTAGAGTTAAGGTTAGGGTTAGGATTAGGGTTAGGGTTAGGGTTGGGGTTAGGGTTAGGGTTGGGGTTGGGGTTGGGGTTAGGGTTGGGGTTGGGGTTGGGGTTGGGGTTAGGGTTGGGGTTGGGGTTGGGGTTAGGGCTAGGATTAGATTTAAGGTTAGGGTTAGGATTAGGGTTAGGGTTAGGCATAAAGAAAAGAGTTGGTTAGGGTTAGGGCTAGGGTTGGGGGTTCGGGTTCGGGTTAGGGCTAGGATTAGAGTTAAGGTTAGGGTTAGGATTAGGGTTAGGGTTAGGCATAAAGAAAAAGAGTTGGTTAGGGTTAGGGCTAGGGTTGGGGGTTAGGGTTGGGGTTGGGGTTAGGGTTAGGATTAGGGTTAGGGTTAGGCATAAAGAAAAAGAGTTGGTTAGGGTTAGGGCTAGGGTTGGGGGTTAGGGTTAGGGTTCGGGTTAGGGTTAGGGTTGGGGTTGGGGTTAGGATTAGGGTTAGGGTTAGGCATAAAGAAAAAGAGTTGGTTAGGGTTAGGGCTAGGGTTGGGGGTTAGGGTTAGGGTTCGGGTTCGGGTTAGGGTTGGGGTTGGGGTTAGGGTTTGGATTAGGGTTAGGATTAGGGTTAGAGTTAGGCATAAAGAAAAATAGTTGGTTAGGGTTAGGGCTATGGTTGGGGGTTAGGGTTAGGGTTAGGGTTAGAGTTAGGGTTAGGGTTAGGGTTGGGGTTGGGGTTAGGGTTAGGATTAGGATTAGGATTAAGGTTAGGCATAAAGAAAAATAGTTGGTTAGGGTTAGGGCTAGTGTTGGGGTTTGGGTTAGGGTTAGGTTTAGGATTAGGGTTAGGGTTAGAGTTAGGGTTAGGGGTTAGGGGTTCGGGTTAGGGTTAGGGTTGGGGTTGGGGTTAGGGTTAGGATTAGGGTTAGGATTAAGGTTAGGCATAAAGAAAAATAGTTGGTTAGGGTTAGGGCTAGGGTTGGGGTTTGGGTTAGGGTTAGGGTTAGGTTTAGGATTAGGGTTAGGGTTAGGGTAACAGGGTTAGGGTTAGGGTTAGGGTAACAACACGAACAGGGACGGATTCAAGTTGCACCAGTGGCCCAAAGATGCGAAAGTGGCAAGAAATTGGACGTTTGTTCCGCACACTTTACCGACGAAAGCTATGCTACGACAGAGATGGCGAGAATGTGTGGATATCCTGCGACACTCAAAGCAGATGCATTTACAACCATAAAGTCAAAGAAATCTGCCGCCAGACCCCCATTGAATCTGCCGGAGTGTGTGAGCAATTCAGGGACAAAGGACCTCGCTAGCACGGCAAGCAATGGCGGCAGTTTGTTCCCGCAGACCCCCTGGATGTCTTGGCTCACACCATCCCGAAGATGATCAAGAGAAGAATATCGACCCTAGCTTCCCTGGCCTGCTGACATGAAGGTATGTCTACAGAATATATTAATTGATGAAAATTGGGCTGTCTGCACTCTCAAAGTGCATGTTGTTGCCAAATGTATTTCATATGCTGTAAACCTAGTTCATAGTTGTTAGTTTCCTTTAATGCCAAACAAACACATACATATCGTTGGTTAGAAGGCGATCGCCGAATTCGTCCTCGCTTTCTCCCGTTGTGTCGTTTTCGTCGGTTTCGCTTGCATACGGTTCAAACCGATATGGCTCAATAGCTTCAGTTTCTTCTTCAATTTGGTTTTCGCTACCTGCCTCCACACTACAAGGAGGTCAGGTCAAGAAAATGAGGCACTCCTAACTTGGTCGAAGCCAAACCATCAGTTTTATATTCCTCCTTCCTGTCTCTGTGTGTGTGTGTGTGTGTGTGTGCTAAGTCAGGAGAGCACAACCCCGACCATAAAAGGAGATGTTCGTGTGTAGTTTCAGAAGAGTTTTTATTGCCATTGTTTGAGAACGGGATTCACAAACTAGGAATTTAACTTGGCGCAACATAAAACACATATAACACGGAATAGAATAACATGAGCTGTAACTGAGCTATCAGATCTTGTTATTGTTCATGTACCTGATGGCCGAGGGGGGAAAAACCTGTTCAGGTGGCGGGAGGTGTGGGTCTGGATGGACCGTAGTCTCCTGCCTGAGAGGAGAATAGTTTGTGTCCAGGGTGAGAAGAGTCAGCTGTGATGTGGTGTCTGAAAAACAACTGCTTTACGCCATAACTTAAATGTTGGCATGTAGTCTCTTCTCAAGGATAAGGCTATCACTTTTGCATTCCAAAGTCCCAATTAGGGCCTCTTTCCTGCGAGAAGTGATCCAATTTACCTGCGAATATCAAACTGAAATACCACTATTTAAACTTTAAAGCTTTACGCCATAACTTAATTGTTGGCATGTAGTCTCTTCTCAAGGATAAGGCTATCACTTTTGCATTCCAAAGTCCCAATTAGGGCCTCTTTCCTGCGAGAAGTGATCCAATTTACCTGCGAATATCAAAGTGAAATACCACTATTTAAACTTTAAAGCTTTACGCCATAACTTAATTTTTGGCATGTAGTCTCTTCTCAAGGATAAGGCTATCACTTTTGCATTCCAAAGTCCCAATTAGGGCCTCTTTCCTGCGAGAAGTGATCCAACTTACCTGCGAATATCAAACTGAAATACCACTATTTAAACTTTAAAGCTTTACGCCATAACTTAAATATTGGCATTGAGCCGAACATGTAGTCTCTTCTCTAGGATAAGGCTATCACTTTTGCATTCTAAAGTCCCAATTAGGGCCTCTTTCCTGCGAGACGTGATCCAATCCACCTGCGAATATCAAACTGAAATACCACTATTTAAACTTTAAAGCTCTACGCCATAACTTAAATGTTGGCATTGAGCTGAACATGTAGTTTCTTCTCTAGGATAAGGCTATCACTTTTGCATTCCAAAGTCCCAATTAGGGCCTCTTTCCTGCGAGAAGTGATCCAATCCGCCTGCGAATATCAAACTGAAATACCACTATTTAAACTTTAAAGCTTTACGCCATAACTTAATTGTTGGCATGTAGTCTCTTCTCAAGGATAAGGCTATCACTTTTGCATTCCAAAGTCCCAATTAGGGCCTCTTTCCTGCGAGAAGTGATCCAACTTACCTGCGAATATCAAACTGAAATACCACTATTTAAACTTTAAAGCTTTACGCCATAACTTAAATGTTGGCATTGAGCTGAACATGTAGTCTCTTCTCAAGGATAAGGCTATTACTGTTGCATTCCAAAGTCCCAATTAGGGCCTCTTTCCTGCGAGAAGTGATCCAACTTACCTGCGAATATCAAACTGAAATACCACTATTTAAACTTTAAAGCGTTACGCCATAACTTAAATATTGGCATTGAGACGAACATGTAGTCTCTTCTCTAGGATAAGGCTATCACTTTTGCATTCAAAAGTCCCAATTAGGGCCTCTTTCCTGCAAGAAGTGATCCAATCCACCTGCGAATATCAAACTGAAATACCACTATTTAAACTTTAAAGCTCTACGCCATAACTTAAATGTTGGCATTGAGCTGAACATGTAATGTAGTCTCTTCTCAAGGATAAGGCTATTACTGTTGCATTCCAAAGTCCCAATTAGGGCCTCCTTCCGGCGAGAAGTGATCCAATCCACCTGCGAATATCAAACTGAAATACCACTATTTAAACTTTAAAGCTCTACGCCATAACTTAAATGTTGGCATTGAGCTGAACATGTAGTCTCTTCTCAAGGATAAGGCTATCACTTTTGCATTCCAAAGTCCCAATTAGGGCCTCCTTCTGGCGAGAAGTGATCCAATCCACCTGCGAATATCAAACTGAAATACCACTATTTAAACTTTAAAGCTCTACGCCATAACTTAAATGTTGGCATTGAGCTGAACATGTAGTCTCTTCTCAAGGATAAGGCTATCACTTTTGCATTCCAAAGTCCCAATTAGGGCCTCTTTCCTGCGAGAAGTGATCCAATTTACCTGCGAATATCAAACTGAAATACCACTATTTAAACTTTAAAGCTCTACGCCATAACTTAAATGTTGGCATTGAGCTGAACATGTAGTCTCTTTTCTAGGATAAGCCTATCACTTTTGCATTCCAAAGTTCCAATTGGGGCCTCTTTCCTGCGAGAAGTGATCCAATCCACCTGCGAATATCAAACTGAAATACCACTATTTAAACTTTAAAGCTCTACGCCATAACGTAAATGTTGGCATTGAGCTGAACATGTATTCTCTTCTCAAGGATAAGGCTATTACTGTTGCATTCCAAAGTCCCAATTAGGGCCTCCTTCCGGCGAGAAGTGATCCAATCCACCTGCAAATATCAAACTGAAATACCACTATTTAAACTTTAAAGCTTTACGCCATAACTTAATTTTTGGCATGTAGTCTCTTCTCAAGGATAAGGCTATCACTTTTGCATTCCAAAGTCCCAATTAGGGCCTCTTTCCTGCGAGAAGTGATCCAATTTACCTGCAAATATCACACTGAAATACCACTATTTAAACTTTAAAGCTTTATGCCATAACTTAAATGTTGGCATGTAGTCTCTTCTCAAGAATAAGGCTATCACTTTTGCATTCCAAAGTCCCAATTAGGGCCT
>NC_084549.2:5760000-5902500 GCF_033978685.3 Nerophis lumbriciformis
CTGTATTTCACAGCACGACATACTGTTAAAAGTGTTTATACTATTTATGCTTTCAAGTCCAAGTTAAAGAAATCTTGTTAAATGTTGACAGCATAACTACCAAAATACAGAAGTATGTCCTTAATATTTTTGCAGTGCTATTTCTGTTGAAAAGTTCAAATGATTACATTAGAGATGTGATGTGCCACTTTTCAAAGTGTCTGATGGCTTAAATTCATTTTCATTAATTTTTCATATTTTGAATTCTTTTGAAAGGCTTACAAAAAAACTACATTTGAATTGTAATTCCATGCTATTGACAGGACTATTAATTTTAATGAAGTTAGCTTACCATGTTTACAGTATGATAATTGTGATAGAAATGTGAATTTTAGGCACAGAATATTTTTTACAATTGAACAAGGCAGTAGATTATACAAGCTTGGACAGAAAGTTAATAATGACACCAATTTTTTTTTTTATGGAATTGTTTAGTACTGTTTTACCATTTGTTTACTGTAAAAAGTGTTTATACTTTCAATTAACAAATTGAAGTCTTGTGAAAGGTTGACAGGATAACTGGCATTAACTGTCAAAATAATTTCAAACTATTGAAGTTAGCTTACAGAATAAACATGTCAATCAAGCCATATGATTTTTGCTGTAATATTTTTGTTTTGAAAAGTCACTGTGACTGATAGAAAAGTGATGGTTTTAGCAACATTTTAACCTGTCTGAATGCTAATAATCATTTTGCGTCGGGGGGCGAAGCCCTGAACCCTCCACCAGGACTTTGTCCTGGACCTACCGGGGCCTGCGGCCCTTGGACCCTGGCTACTAGGTTTTTCTGATTTCAAAAGTTGGCAGGTATGGTGAGGTTATAAAGCTTTTGCCTGTTAAAGAAAGGAGACTGATCCAATGCAGTACAGTCTTTCGCGTGCCACGCTGTCACGACCCAGACGCACACCAGTGCGCAATCATATGGGAGCCGCGCTGAGCGCACTGCGCGCGGAGTGACCCCTGTTACGCGCCCCCGGCAACAGGGGTGGCGGGCAGGTAAGCTGCGCGGGCGGAGCGCGCGGAGTGACCCCTGTTACGAGCCCCCGGCCACGGGGGTGGCGGGCAGGTAAGCTGCTTACCTGCTGCGCGTGACGCCGGCCGCGGCGAAGGCGGACGAGGCGGGGTGTCGGTGCGGTGGGCGCGGTGGTGACCCTGGACGTGCGTCGGGCCCTTCTCGCGGATCGCCTCAGCTACGGCTCCCGGTGGGGCCCTCTCGGGGGAAGGGGCCTCGGTCCCGCGAACCCCGGCGAGGCGTCCCTTCTCCGCTCCGTAAAAGTGTCCATCTCTTTTTTTTTTTTTTCTTCTGTTGTGGCATATGCTGCAGGTGCCTGCTCGTTTTTCGTATGTGGGTAACAACATTTAACTATGTATATATATTTCCCAATTGGTTTAACTGCCACCCGCCTGAATCTATTTAAAATCTTTTTTTTTTTTTTCAACCGCCCGACCCGACCCGCGGATAAAATCTAATTTTTTTAAATTTCATCCGCCCGATCCACGGGTAATCCGCGGACTCCGCGGTTGTGCCCGCAAACCGCGCATCTCTAGTGTATATATATATATACACATATATATGTGTGTGTGTGTGTGTGTGTGTGTGTGTATATATATATATATATATATACTGTATATATATATACACACGCACACACATGTATATATGTGTGTATGTATATATATATATATATATATATATATATATATATATATATACATACACACACATATATATAAATATGTGCATATATATATATATACACATACATATACACACATATAAATGTGTGTATATATATATATATATATATATATATATATATATATATATATATATATATATATATATATATATACTAGGGCTGCAACAACTAATCGATTAAATCGATTATAAAAATAGTTGGCGATTAATTTAGTCATCAATTCGTTGGGTCTATGCTATAAACCTTTATTTATAAACTGCAACATTTACAAACAGCTGAGAAACAATAATCAAAATAAGTATGGTGCCAGTATGCTGGGTTTTTTTCCAATAAAATACTGGAAAGGATAGAAATGTAGTTTGTCTCTTTTATCCGATTATTAATCGATTAATCGAAGTAATAATCGACAGATTAATCGATTATCAAATTAATCGTTAGTTGCAGTCCTAATATATATATATATATATATATATGACAAAAAAAATAACTAACAATATTTATAGGCAGTGACAAAGTGCTTCATCATCTATGCAGATTCCAATCAGCAACAAAGCTTAATTACTAGTTCTGCTCACATGATCCTTTAGAGAACTGTTTAGTCATACAATGGTATTCTGCGGCCATGTCACTATGACAGCATGAAAAGTGCAGCTGCACAAAAACACACACGCTCCTTTACTTGAAGTCAAACGATGACTTGTGTGTACTCCGTCTTGTGTTCAGTACTAAAGGACACTGTAGTCCTTCTGCAGAGAAGGACTACGGAGGACAAGGAACTGTTCATGGTCTTCATCAGTCCCAAATACACAGATGGTGAACTCATGAACAGTTGTAACGCCACAAACTGGACGAGCAGTTGTGAATGTTGTCTGTCTATCTGTGTTGGCCCTGCGACGAGGTTATTATATGTTAAAAAAACAACAGTAGATGTAACATGTAAGTCTACTATTAATTTATCCTGAAGACATGTTGGTTTATCAATAATGCATTATTTTATTTTTTAAAAACACATCGGTAAAAGTAACATGTAAATATACTGTTCATTTAAGCTGTATTATTAATAATGTATTATTTTATGTTGAAAAACAACAGCAGATGTAACATGTAAGTCTACTGTTAAACTGTTGATTAGTGTACTTTTATTGAATATTGAAAATGTGAGCATAAAAACCTTTCCTCTTGGTATTTCAAACTGAAGTGTGTAAGATGTGAATGCATTCATTGTTGTTTGCATCCATACTTCATTGACACATCATTCCCAGATAAGAAATACCAGGAATATAGGGAACTTCGCCAGGATCCAATATTTATTTCACACTGCTTGATTTGTTTTGATAAAAAGTTACTGAATCAATTTCAACTCACTGAATGGTTTCAAATGGTATTGTTCTAAAAAAAATATATTATTGTTCCTGAATCGTATGGGCAACATCAAATTCTGAATGGAATTAAAAGGAATGGCTCCAGCGCTCCCCGCGACCCTGAAGGGAATACCGTATTTTCCGCACCATAAGGCGCCCTGGGTTATAAGCCGCGCCTTCAATGAACGGCATATTTCAAAACTTTGTCCACCTATAAGCCGCCCCGTGTTATAAGCCGCATCTAACTGCGCTAAAGGAATGTCAAAAAAACAGTCAGATAGGTCAGTCAAACTTTAATAATATATTAAAAACCAGCGTGATGTGGGCGCGCATGGAGTCGTATATCAACATGGACGGAGCTGCGTGAAAAAAGCCACCCGGCCCTCTTCGCGTAAACTTACCTTAACCACTCGCTCATCTTTTCTTCATCCATCCATCCCTTCGAGTTAGCTTTTATGATGACGCCGGCTGGAAAGGTCTCTTTTGGCAAGGTCTTCCTTTTGAATATCACCATGGGTGGAAGTTTCTGGCCATTAGCATGGCAAGCTAGAACCACAGTGAAGGATGACTTCTCATTCCCTGTGGTGCGAATATTCACCGTACGTGCTCCCGTTGTATCCACAGTGCGGTTCACAGGAATATCAAAAGTCAGTGGAACCTCGTCCATGTTGATAATGTTCTCTGGCCGGATCTTTTTTTCAGCTATCTTGTTTTTACAATATGCACGGAAAGTAGCCAGCTTTTCTTGAAAGTCTTTAGGCAGTTGCTGTGAAATAGTAGTCCGTGTGCGGATGGAGAGATTGCGTCTTTTCATGAACCGGAAACCTGTCGCTTAGTAGGAGCCATTTTGTGGTATTTACAGATGTAAACACACAAAGGAAATGAAACGTACGGTGATATCCGCGCGCTTCTTCTTCTTCTTCTACGCGGGCGGGTGGTTGCTTACAGTAGAAGAAGAAGCGCTTCCTGTTCTATGGGGGCGGGTGCTTACCTTGGCGGTTGCTTGCGTAGAAGAAGAAGCACTTCCTCTTCTACGGGGAAAAAAGATGGCGGCTGTTTACCGTAGTTGCGAGACCGAAACTTTATGAAAATGAATCTTAATATTAATCCATATATAAAGCGCACCGGGTTATAAGGCGCACTGTCAGCTTTTGAGAAAATTTGTGGTTTTTAGGTGCGCCTTATAGTGCGGAAAATACAGTAAGCGGTAGAAAATGGATGGATGGATGGATGGATGGGTTACAGCCCTAATGAAATATCCACTGATGGAGCGACAGCAAACTATGTGACAATTGTTTCAGATCTCAGGCGGTTTGTTTGGAAGAAGATACAATTGTTTAATAAATATCTCAATGCCTCATTGGTTTGACTTCACAGTCGACGTTTTATTTTCCAAAACAGCTGTCAACAGGCAAGAAAGGTGCTTTTGTCATGTTTTTTGATCATGTTTTTTTTTTTTGGACATCTGGTATCTGTCCTTAAGGGGGGGGCTCTCTCATGTCTTTTGTTTGGCTATGTTCTGTTTGATTTTTGGACTCTTTTTAGTTCCTGTTTTCACTCCCTTGCTTTGTTACCATGACAACCATTAGTTTCACCTGTTTCATTTGGACTCACGCACCTGTCACTAATCATGTCACTAGTATTTAAGCTTGCAGTTGCCAGGCAGTCGGCCTGGCGACATTACCTCTATTACCCATGCCACCTCTAGGACTTTTGATTACTCCTGATACCATAGTTTATGCTTCATGCCATGCCACGTAAGGTACACCCTGGACAAGTCGCCACCTCATCACAGGGCCAACACAGATAGACAGACAACATTCACACTCACATTCACACACTAGGGCCAATTTAGTGTTGCCAATCAACCTATCCCCAGGTGCATGTCTTTGGAGGTGGGAGGAAGCCGGAGTACCCGGAGGGAACCCACGCAGTCACGGGGAGAACATGCAAACTCCACACAGAAAGATCCCGAGCCTGGAATTGAACCCCAGACTACTCAGCACCTTCGTATTGTGAGGCAGATGCACTAACCCCTCTGCCACCGTGCTTCATAATGCGCCACACATTTTTGATGGGAGACAGGTCTGGACTGCAGGCGGGGCCAGGAAAGTACCCGCACTCTTTTTTTTTACGAAGCCACGCTGTTGTAACACGTGCTGAATGTGGCTTGGCATTGTCTTGCTGAAATAAGCAGGGGCGTCCAATATGTTGCTCCAAAACCTGTATGTACCTTTCAGCATTAATGGTGCCTTCACAGATGTGTAAGTTACCCATGCCTTGGGCACTAATGCACCCCCATACCATCACACATGCTGACTTTTGAACTTTGCGTCGATAACAGTCTAATAAATGTTTATCAGTTTGAACATCAAATATGTTGTCTTTGTAGCATATTCAATTGAATATGGGTTGAAAATGATTTGCAAATCATTGTATTCCATTTATATTTATATCTAACACAATTTCCCAACTCATATGGAAACGGGGTTTGTATATGTTATAGTTATTTGAATGACTCTTACCATAATATGTTACGTTAACATACCAGTTGGTTATTTATGCCTCATATAACGTACACTTATTCAGCCTGTTGTTCACTATTCTTTATTTATTTTAAATTGCCTTTCAAATGTCTATTCTTGGTGTTGAGTTTTATCAAATAAATTTCCCCCAAAAATGCGACTTGTACTCCAGTGCGACTTATATATGTTTTTTCCCTTCTTTATTATGCATTTTCGGCCGGTGCGACTTATACATACCTGCCAACCTTTGAGATCAGAAAAACATAGTAGCCAGGGTCAAGGGGCCGCAGGCCCCGGTAGGTCCAGGACAAAGTCCTGGTGGGGGGTTCAGGCCCCCCGACGCAAAATGATTATTAGCATTCAGACAGGTTAAAATGTTGCTAAAACCATCACTTTTCTATCAGTCACAGTGACTTTTCAAAACAAAAATATTACAGCAAAAATCATATGGGTTGATTGACATGTTTATTCTGTAAGCTAACTTCAATAGTTTGAAATTATTTTGACAGTTAATGCCAGTTATCCTGTCAACCTTTCACAAGACTTCAATTTGTTAATTGAAAGTATAAACACTTTTTACAGTAAACAAATGGTAAAACAGTACTAAACAATTCCATTCAAAAAAAAATTGGTGTCATTATTAACTTTCTGTCCAAGCTTGTATAATCTACTGCCTTGTTCAATTGTAAAAAATATTCTGTGCCTAAAATTCACATTTCTATCACAATTATCATACTGTAAACATGGTAAGCTAACTTCATTAAAATTAATAGTCCTGTCAATAGCATGGAATTACAATTCAAATGTAGTTTTTTTGTAAGCCTTTCAAAAGAATTCAAAATATGAAAAATTAATGAAAATTAATTTAAGCCATCAGACACTTGAAAAGTGGCACATCACATCTCTAATGTAATCATTTGAACTTTTCAACAGAAATAGCACTGCAAAAATATTAAGGACATACTTCTGTATTTTGGTAGTTATGCTGTCAACATTTAACAAGATTTCTTCAACTTGGACTTGAAAGCATAAATAGCATAAACACTTTTAACAGTATAACAGTACTAAACAATTCCAATAGATAACATTGGTGTCATTACCTTTTTGTTTGCTCAATTATTGCCTCCGTAAATAAAACTTCGGCATTTATCACATCCAAAGAATCTGTTTGGGCGACGAAAAACGTTGAAAGTTTTCCACTTGTATCGCTAGCAACGGCATTAGACTTGTGTTTTTTTGTCCCAACGTGGTCTTTTAAATCGCTAATTCCTCCGTGTCCGATCGAAAAATCTTGTCTGCACAAGGTGCAATTCGCGTAGTTTTCACCCTTTTTGGAACGGATAATTATTCCCGGATAGGCTTTTGAATATTCTTCACGGAAATGACTGCAGTTTTCTTTTCGGTTTAAGACTCGTTTGCGATTTTTCTCCGGCTGATTCCATGATCGTTCGCTCGTTTGGAAACAATGGCCTCGTGCTTGGCAGCGGTGCTATAAATAGCCTCGCGCATGGCATTCGGAATGGCTCGATAGGAAGTTACGGGAAGCGGTGTCGATTGTCATTGTTGTTACGCGATTCCGTGAATAAAACTTTAAAAAAAAAATTTTTTTTTTTAATTAATGAAAAAACGTATTTTTTATCACTGCAACCGTAACCCGGAATAGGTTGATGAAAACCGTACTAATTACGGGAAAACCGGAGTAGTTGGCAGGTATGCATTTCCCAAAAAATGCGACTTATACTCCAGTGCGACTTATACATGTTTTTCCTTCTTTGTTATGCATTTTCGGCCGGTGTGACTTATACTCCGGAGCGACTTATACTCCGAAAAATACGGTACACCTTTTGGCTATTCTACCTGCCTGTGCCTAATGAAGTGGCTTGTATAAGATTTTGTAAATGTGTCGTCATGTGTCATGATGTTGAAAGACGAGCAAGAAAAGGCCAGTGCGTGTGCTCCTACAGCGAGTGGAGCCACAAAAGGCATCAGCCTGACAGAGCAGAGGCAGCCACACCAACAAGGATGGCTCATTTGTGGGAAACGTGCTGGGATCCATTAGTCCCAACCTTAAACTGCATCTAATGTCATTTAGTTTGGTGTTTTGTGTGCACGTGACAGCCATGCTGGTGCTATTGACTGACCTTATACTTCTGCAACAGGTCCATGTCGTGGGCCGCGTCCTGAGAGGCTGCAAGAGGAGAAAAGAAGGAGGTGAGAAATAAAGGGAAAAACTCCAGGAGGAAAAAGGTTGCTTCAGGCTCCCATCTATTGTGAATTTAAATCCCCTTTTTTTGTGATGATACAAGATGAATACTAGATGGAATGTGGCCTGATGAGCGAAGACTGCCATCAGGAAAGGCAGCTTGCAGGGCAGCAGTCATGTTGTTAGAGCCCAAAGTCACATGGAGACTGCACCTTTAATCCACATCCAGGTTTCAATGAATTCCATTATAGAACCACAAAGGCATATGTCGACGGCACCTTTAATCCACATCCAGGTTTCAATGAATTCCATTATAAAACCACAAAGTTACATGTAGACTGCACCTTTAATCCACATCCAGTTTCAATGAATGCCATCATAGAACCACAAAGTCACATGTAGACTGCACTTTTAATCCACATCCAGGTTTCAATTCATTCCATTATAAAACCACAAAGGCACATGTAGACTGCACCTTTAATCCACATCCAGGTTTCAATTAATTCCATTATAGAACCACAAAGTCACATGTAGACTACACCTTTAATCCACATCCAGGTTTTATGAATGCCATTATAGAACTATAAAGTCACACGTAGACTGCATCTTTAATCCACATCCAGGTTTCAATGAATTCCATTATAGAACCACAAAGTCACATGTAGACGCACCTTTAATCCACATGCATGTTTCAATGAATGCTATTATAGAACCACAAAGTCACATGTAGACTGCACCTTTAATCCACATCCAGGTTTCAATGAATTCCATTATAAAACAACAAAGTCACATGTAGACACACCTTTAATCCACATCCAGGTTTCAATGAATTCCATTATAGAACCACAAAGTCACATGTAGACTGCACCTTTAATCCACATCCAGTTTCAATGAATGCCATCATAGAACCACAAAGTCACATGTAGACTGCACCTTTAATCCACATCCAGGTTTCAATGAATTCCATTATAAAACCACAAAGTCACAAGTGGACTGCACCTTTAATCCACATCCAGGTTTCAATTAATGCCATTATAGAACCACAAAGTCACATGTAGACTGCACCTTTAATCCACATCCAGGTTTTATGAATGCCATTATAGAACTATAAAGTCACATGTAGACTGCACCTTTAATCCACATCCAGGTTTCAATTAATTCCATTGTAGAACCACAAAGTCACATGTAGACTACACCTTTAATCCACATCCAGGTTTTATGAATGCCATTATAGAACTATAAAGTCACACGTAGACTGCATCTTTAATCCACATCCAGGTTTCAATGAATTCCATTATAGAACCACAAAGTCACATGTAGACGCACCTTTAATCCACATGCATGTTTCAATGAATGCTATTATAGAACCACAAAGTCACATGTAGACTGCACCTTTAATCCACATCCAGGTTTTATGAATGCCATTATAGAACTATAAAGTCACATGTAGACTGCACCTTTAATCCACATCCAGGTTTCAATGAATTCCAATATAGAACCACAAAGTCACATGTAGACTGCACCTTTAATCCACATCCAGGTTTTATGAATGCCATTATAGAACCACAAAGTCACATGTAGACTGCACCTTTAATCCACATGCATGTTTCAATGAATTCCATTATAGAACCACAAAGTCACATGTAGACTGCACCTTTAATCCACATCCAGTTTCAATGAATGCCATTATAGAACCACAAAGTCACATGTAGACTGCACCTTTAATCCACATCCAGGTTTCAATGAATTCCATTATAAAACCACAAAGTCACATGTAGACTGCACCTTTAATCCACATCCAGTTTCAATGAATGCCATTATAGAACCACAAAGTCACATGTAGACTGCACCTTTAATCCACATCCAGGTTTCAATGAATTCCATTATAGAACCACAAAGTCACATGTAGACTGCACTTTTAATCCACATCCAGGTTTCAATTAATTCCATTATAGAACCACAAAGGCACATGTAGACTGCACCTTTAATCCACATCCAGGTTTTATGAATTCCATTATAGAACCACAAAGTCACATGTAGACTGCACCTTTAATCCACATCCAGGTTTCAATGAATTCCATTATAGAACCACAAAGTCACATGAAGACTGCACCTTTAATCCACATCCAGGTTTCAAAGAATTCCATTATAAAACCACAAAGTCACATGTAGACTGCACCTTTAATCCACATCCAGGTTTTATGAATTCCATTATAGAACCACAAAGTCACATGTAGACTACACCTTTAATCCACATCCAGTTTCAATGAATGCCATCATAGAACCACAAAGGCACATGTAGACTGCACCTTTAATCCACATCCAGGTTTCAATTAATTCCATTATAGAACCACAAAGTCACATGTAGACTACACCTTTAATCCACATCCAGGTTTCAATGAATTCCATTATAGAACCACAAAGTCACATGTAGACTGCACCTTTAATCCACATCCAGGTTCCAATGAATGTCATTATAGAACCACAAAGTCACATGTAGACTGCACCTTTAATCCACATCCAGGTTTCAATGAATTCCATTATAGAACCACAAAGTCACATGTAGACTGCACCTTTAATCCACATCCAGGTTTTATGAATTCCATTATAGAACCACAGTCACATGTAGACTGCACCTTTAATCCACATCCAGGTTTCAATGAATTCCATTATAGAACCACAAAGTCACATGTAGACTGCACCTTTAATCCACATCCAGGTTTTATGAATTCCATTATAGAACCACAAAGTCACATGTAGACTGCACCTTTAATCCACATCCAGGTTTCAATGAATTCCATTATAAAACCACAAAGTCACATGTAGACGCACCTTTAATCCACATGCATGTTTCAATGAATGCCATCATAGAACCACAAAGTCACATGTAGACTGCACCTTTAATCCACATCCAGGTTTCAATTAATTCCATTATAGAACCACAAAGTCACATGTAGACTGCACCTTTAATCCACATCCAGGTTTCAATGAATTCCAATATAGAACCACAAAGTCACATGTAGACTGCACCTTTAATCCACATCCAGGTTTCAATGAATTCCATTATAGAACCACAAAGTCACATGTAGACGCACCTTTAATCCACATCCAGGTTTCAATGAATTCCATTATAGAACCACAAAGTCACATGTAGACTACACCTTTAATCCACATCCAGGTTTCAATGAATTCCATTATAGAACCACAAAGTCATATGTAGACTACACCTTTAATCCACATGCATGTTTCAATGAATGCCATTATAGAACCACAAAGTCACATGTAGACTGCACATTTAATCCACATCCAGGTTTTATGAATTCCATTATAGAACCACAAAGTCACATGTAGACTGCACCTTTAATCCACATCCAGGTTTCAATTAATTCCATTATAGAACCACAAAGTCACATGTAGACTACACCTTTAATCCACATCCAGGTTTTATGAATGCCATTATAGAACTATAAAGTCACACGTAGACTGCACCTTTAATCCACATCCAGGTTTCAATGAATTCCATTATAGAACCACAAAGTCACATGTAGACTACACCTTTAATCCACATCCAGGTTTCAATTAATTCCATTATAAAACCACAAAGTCACATGTAGACTGCACCTTTAATCCACATCCAGGTTTCAATGAATTCCATTATAAAACCACAAAGTCACATGTAGGCTGCACCTTTAATCCACATCCAGGTTTCAATGAATTCCATTATAAAACCACAAAGTCACATGTAGACTGCACCTTTAATCCACATCCAGGTTTCAATTAATTCCATTATAAAACCACAAAGGCACATGTACACTGCACCTTTAATCCACATCCAGGTTTCAATTAATTCCATTATAGAACCACAAAGTCACATGTAGACTACACCTTTAATCCACATGCATGTTTCAATGAATTCCATTATAGAACCACAAAGTCACATGTAGACGCACCTTTAATCCACATCCAAGTTTCAATTAATTATATTATAGAACCACAAAGGCACATGTAGACTACACCTTTAATCCACATCCAGGTTTTATGAATTCCATTATAGAACCACAAAGTCACATGTAGACTGCACCTTTAATCCACATCCAGGTTTCAATTAATTCCATTATAAAACCACAAAGTCACATGTAGACTGCACCTTTAATCCACATCCTGGTTTCAATTAATTCCATTATAGAACCACAAAGTCACATGTAGACTACACCTTTAATCCACATCCAGGTTTTATGAATGCCATTATAGAACCACAAAGGCACATGTAGACTGCACCTTTAATCCACATCCTGGTTTCAATTAATTCCATTATAGAACCACAAAGTCACATGTAGACTGCACTTTTAATCCACATCCAGATTTCAATTCATTCCATTATAAAACCACAAAGGCACATGTAGACTGCACCTTTAATCCACATCCTGGTTTCAATTAATTCCATTATAGAACCACAAAGTCACATGTAGACTACACCTTTAATCCACATCCAGGTTTCAATTAATTCCATTATAGAACCACAAAGTCACATGTAGACTGCACCTTTAATCCACATCCAGGTTTTATGAATTCCATTATAGAACCACAAAGTCACATGTAGACTGCACCTTTAATCCACATCCAGTTTCAATGAATGCCATTATAGAACCACAAAGTCACATGTAGACTGCACCTTTAATCCACATCCAGGTTTCAATGAATTCCATTATAAAACCACAAAGTCACATGTAGACTGCACCTTTAATCCACATCCAGTTTCAATGAATGCCATTATAGAACCACAAAGTCACATGTAGACTGCACTTTTAATCCACATCCAGGTTTCAATGAATTCCATTATAAAACCACAAAGTCACATGTAGACTGCACCTTTAATCCACATGCATGTTCCAATGAATGCCATTATAGAACCACAAAGTCACATGTAGACACACCTTTAATCCACATCCAGTTTCAATGAATGCCATCATAGAACCACAAAGTCACATGTAGACGCACCTTTAATCCACATCCAGGTTTCAATGAATGCCATTATAGAACCACAAAGTCACATGTAGACTACACCTTTAATCCACATCCAGGTTTCAATGAATGCCATCATAGAACCACTAAATCACATGTAGACTACACCTTTAATCCACATCCAGGTT
Organism: Nerophis lumbriciformis; assembly: GCF_033978685.3. NCBI lineage: Eukaryota > Metazoa > Chordata > Actinopteri > Syngnathiformes > Syngnathidae > Nerophis > Nerophis lumbriciformis. The sequence continues at coordinate 5,772,979 of NC_084549.2, forward strand.
TCAATGAATTCCATTATAGAACCACAAAGTCACATGTAGACTACACCTTTAATCCACATCCAGGTTTCAATGAATTCCATTATAGAACCACAAAGTCACATGTAGACTACACCTTTAATCCACATCCAGGTTTCAATGAATTCCATTATAGAACCACAAAGTCACATGTAGACTGCACCTTTAATCCACATCCTGGTTTCAATTAATTCCATTATAGAACCACAAAGTCACATGTAGACTACACCTTTAATCCACATCCAGGTTTCAATTAATTCCATTGTAGAACCACAAAGTCACAAGTGGACTGCACCTTTAATCCACATCCAGGTTCCAATGAATGTCATTATAAAACCACAAAGTCACATGTAGACTGCACCTTTAATCCACATCCAGGTTTCAATGAATTCCATTATAGAACCACAAAGTCACATGAAGACTGCACCTTTAATCCACATCCAGGTTTCAATGAATTCCATTATAAAACCACAAAGTCACATGTAGACTGCACCTTTAATCCACATCCAGGTTTTATGAATTCCATTATAGAACCACAAAGTCACATGTAGACTGCACCTTTAATCCACATCCTGGTTTCAATTAATTCCATTATAGAACCACAAAGTCACATGTAGACTACACCTTTAATCCACATCCAGGTTTTATGAATGCCATTATAGAACCACAAAGGCACATGTAGACTGCACCTTTAATCCACATCCTGGTTTCAATTCATTCCATTATAGAACCACAAAGTCACATGTAGACTACACCTTTAATCCACATCCAGGTTTTATGAATGCCATTATAGAACTATAAAGTCACAAGTGGACTGCACCTTTAATCCACATCCAGGTTTCAATTAATTCCATTGTAGAACCACAAAGTCACAAGTGGACTGCATCTTTAATCCACATCCAGGTTCTATGAATGCCATTATAGAACCACAAAGTCACATGTAGACTGCAAAAACTGAAATCTAAGTAAGATGAAATATGTCAAATAAGGGTGATATTTGCTTATTTTCTGTCTAATAAGATAATTCGTCTCACTAAGAAGATGTTATGTTAGAGTCTTTTACTTGTTTTAAGTGTTTTTGGTCCTAAATGATCTCAGTAAGATATTACAGCTTGTTGCTGAGATTTGATGACCTATATAGAGTAAAACATGATTGAAACTAGAATATCAAGTGTTGCAAAGCTGTGTCATCAACACTCACAAGTATAAAACTACTTTTTTAAAGTAATAATTTCTTATTTCAAGCATGAACAAAAAAAGTCATGACTTTGACACAATTGTGTCTCTTATTAAAACAGATGACAGCCAAATGGACTTTGCTGTTTTATTTTCAATGAAACAATAGAAAAGATGTACTCATATAGTAGTACAGTTGGCACAGTACAGTAAACTGACAGTTAATATTTAAACATTTAACATTTCTAACAATTTTGAACAGAAATAGTTCATGCACATTCACATGCATAAATTCTTCAAAATTACAATTAAAAAAATTGTGGCCGGGGGCCGGCCAATACATATATATATATATATGTATGTATATATATATATATATATATATATATATATATATATAAACAATTCATCCAAAGAGGTTCATTAGGTCTTCAATCTATCTATCTATCAAAAAAAAAACACAGGTCTGGCTATACGAATAACAATTTGCACAACAAACAATTGTTTTCACAAAAAATATGTATATGTTTTAGATTTTTTTTCCAGATTTTCCCCCCAAAAAAGCAATGACAGAGATATTTCAAAAAGTTCCGCTTTATTTCACAACAATTGGTAGTTTTAAAGGAGACAAATAATGCCAAAACTGATAACCTGTATCGTATTCTTGGCAAAACTCTATTATTTCTAAAGCTGTTCTTTTTACAACTCTTCTCCAAAAAGTAAATCAAGAGCTTCCTGTGGGATGTACAAAACCCAAAAGCAGTGAAGTTGTCACGTTGTGTAAATGGTAAATAAAAACAAAATACAATGATTTGCAAATCCTTTCCAAGTTATATTCAATTGAATAGACTGCAAAGACAAGATATTTCATGTTCCAACTGAGTTACGTAATTTTTTTTGCAAATAATCATTAACTTAGAATTTAATGGCAGCAACACATTGCAAAAAAGTTGTCACAGGGGCACGTTCACCACTGTGTTACATGGCCTTTCCTTTTAACAACACTCAATAAATGTTTGGGAACTGAGGAGACACATTTTTGAAGCTTTCCCATTCTTGCTTGATGTACAGCTTAAGTTGTTCAACAGTCCGGGGGTCTCCGTTGTGCTATTTTAGGCTTCATAATGCACCACACATTTTCAATGGGAGACAAGTCTGGACTACAGGCAGGCCAGTCTAGTACCCGCACTCTTTTACTATGAAGCCACGTTGATGTAACACGTGGCTTGGCATTGTTATGCTGAAATAAGCAGGGGCGTCCACGGTAACGTTGCTTGGATGGCAACATATGTTGCTCCAAAACCTGTATGTACCTTTCAGCATTAATGGCACCTTCACATATGTGTAAGTTACCCATGTCTTGGGCACTAATACACCCCCATACCATCACACATGCTGGCTTTTCCACTTTGCGCCTATAACAATCCAGATGGTTCTTTTCCTCTTTGGTCCGGAGGACACGACGTCCACAGTTTCCAAAAAACAATTTGAAATGTGCACTCGTCAGACCACAGAACACTTTTCCACTTTGTATCAGTCCATCTTAGATGAGCTCAGGCCCAGCTAAGCCGACGGCGTTTCTGGGTGTTGTTGATAAACGGTTGTCGCCTTGCATAGGAGAGTTTTAACTTGCACTTACAGATGTAGCGAACAACTGTAGTTACTGACAGTGGGTTTCTGAAGTGTTCCTGAGCCCATGTGGTGATATCCTTTACACACTGATGTCACTTGTTGATGCAGTACAGCCTGAGGGATGGAAGGTCACGGGCTTAGCTGCTTACGTGCAGTGATTTCTCCAGATTCTCTGAACCCTTTGATGATATTACGGAGCGTAGATGGTGAAATCCCTAAATTCCTTGTAATAGCTGGTTGAGAAAGGTTTTTCTTAAACTGTTCAACAATTCACGCATTTGTTGACAAAGTGGTGACCCTCGCCCCATCCTTGTTTGTGAATGACTGAGCATTTCATGGAATCTCCTTTTACACCCAATCATGGCACCCACCTGTTCCCAATTTGCCTGTTCACCTGTGGGATTTTCCAAATAAGTGTTTGATGAGCATTCCTCAACTTTATCAGTATTTATTGCCACCTTTCCCAACTTCTTTGTCACATGTTGCTGGCATCAGTTGATTAGAATTTGATTATTTGCAAAAAAAAATTTTTTTTATCAGTTTGAACATCAAATATGTTGTCTTTGTAGCATATTCAACTGAATATGGGTTGAAAATTATTTGCAAATCATTGTATTCCGTTTATATTTACATCTAACACCATTTCCCAACTCATATGGAAAGGGGGTTTGTAAATAAACATTGATTGATTGATTGATTGATTAGCGTTCGTGTTGCTGTGTGTGTGAACCGCCTCTCAGGGAAATGACGGTTGAGGGCAGAAGCTACAGAAGCTGTTGGGCGCAAAGAGCAAAGACTGGAATTTTTGGGTTTATCGCCCAGGCCTATGTTCTTGTCACCTTTGCTTGGACACTTTCCACTTGGAAGACATTTGAATTCTGACCTTTGACCTTGCCGTAGAGGAGCAGACGACGTCTCAGCAGGGACGGATATGAATATAGCATCTGTTCGGCTCAATAAAGTCAATATTTCCTGCAAGGCATATTAGTGCTAACGGCATGGACGTGCTGTTCCTTTTTCCTCGGCATCAGCCAATCACCACGCCGACCTCCGCCTTACGACTCCTGCCGGGCTCGTGTGTGTCACAATTTGACAGCTTTTGTCTGTGAAGGACTTATGTCCGAACTCATCTGAACCTGACAGCCTTCCCCCCCCCATGAACACTTTTAGAACATGCTCACAGTCCAGCTTAACAAGACGAGCCCTGCAATCGTCCCCAAGAGGAGAAATGGACTTTTACTCTGGTTTGTATGGCGTGTTACGAGCTCAGGAGATGATGCACGTACTTACCATAACACGACAGTAGGGGGCGACTCATTGGGAAATAAAAATGCGTAAAAGTGTGAAAATAGTGAGTGAAGGAAGACATGTTACTTTTACACTGCAAAAAGTCAGTGTTCAAAAACAAGAAGAAGAAAAAAAAAGGAGGGGTATTTTACTTGAACTAAGCAAAATTATCTGCCAATAGAACAAGAACTTATCAAGACTTTCCAAAACAAGTAAAATTAAAGCTGCAAGCAGCGTTGGACGGGCCCGCGTATTTGGCAGGTGCTAGTCCTAAGTGTCCCAATACTTTTGTCTACTTTTAGTCTGAAGTGTCCCAAGACTTTTGTCTAGTGTACCTACCTTGTCTGCATTGTGTGGGCACGTTAGTGCTTCCTGCTTTTAAGCAGCCATCTTTAAAAAACAGCACCGCAGGAGCATCAGCGCAGCGGGTCTTTGAAGGGTCATAAAATCAAAACCGGAGCAGGTATTACAAATCCCATCTATACTTTTAATCACAAGGGTTGTATCTCTCACCTGTGTTAATTTGAAGGCGAAACGACAAACGCGCTCAGAGGAGATAGATTTTGAAGGAAGGTGACCGGTTTTTACAAAAATGTTGTTTTGAAGGGGGAATAGCAAACTTCCTGTTGATTTTTGGTGGGGGTTGTCAATTTATGAAATGTAGGTCTAAGTGAGACCTACATAGAGGTTTTTGTTTCATGTCTCTCCGACCTTCCCAGTGGGAGTTACAGGCAGTTTTGTCTTTATTTTCTTCCGAGGAGCAGTTTTTTGTCGGTTTGATTAAAAAATTGCTGTAGAGCACAATTTTTGGATTTGGGGTTAGGTTTTTTCATTAGATCACAGTTTTAGCCAGTCCTGATGTGTGTGTTCAGTTTGGTGAGTTTTGAAGCATGTTAAGGGGGTCAAATTACAGCTCAAAGAGGCAAAAGTGACTGTTTTTAGTACTTTTTTGTATTGAAGGGGGAATTGCCAACTTCCTGTTGATTTTAGCCCGAAGACATACAATTATGAGAACTAGATCTAAGTCAGACCTACATAGAGGTTTTTGTTTCATGTCTCTCCGACCTTACAGGCAGTCTGTTTTTTTTTTTTTCCTAGGGGGCGCTAGAGCGCAATTTTGATTTTTGGGGTTCGGTTTTTTTATGAAAAGACAATTTTCGCAGGTCCTGATGAGTGTGTCAAATATGGTGAGTTTTGAAGCATGTTGAGTGGGTCAAATTAGTGTTCAAAGAGGCGGCGGAAGAATAATAATAATAAAGAATAATAATAAAACGGACGAAAAACAATAGGTCCTTATGTCCCATTGCATAAGGACTCCCTGTGGGAGTCCTTTTGCAATGGGCCGTGCGGGCCCTAATTAGCTAACCTCAATGAACCCAAAAATACCTTTAAATAAGTATATTCTCACTAATAAGTGCACTTTTCTTGCTAGAGAAAAAGAGAGACCTTTTTGCTCAATATGTTGAAAAATATTCTTAAATGAAGTAAACGCTAGTGCCATTATCTTGACATAATGATATGCGCTCGGCATTACATTTCTTGAAACCAGCAAACTTATACTGAAAACTAATTTATTGTTCTTAATGGAAAGACAACAAGGCAAGCGCTTGTTACTCTCGGGGTCTCCTAGCCGCTCAGGCAAATCATATGGTCTAAAAATGCATTTTTCCATCGACAACATGACATCATCGCGCCAAGTGCGTGCTCTTTCAGTCAATTAGTGCTCAAGGAATATGGGACGGCGTGGCGCAGTGGAAGAATGGCCGTGCGCGACCCGAGGGTCCCTGGTTCAATCCCCACCTAGTACCAACCTCGTCATGTCCGTTGTGTCCTGAGCAAGACACTTCACCCTTGCTCCTGATGGGTGCTGGTTAGCGCCTTGCATGGCAGCTCCCTCCATCAGTGTGTGAATGTGTGTGTGAATGGGTAAATGTGGAAGTAGTGTCAAAGCGCTTTGAGTACCTTGAAGGTAGAAAAGCGCTATACAAGTACAAGTACAACCCAATATCAGAATCAGAATCAGAATCAGCTTTATTGTCATTACGCAAGGTAACGAGATTGAGGCCATTCCATACAGTGCGATGTGTGCATGCTAGAAAAACAATGTGCAAATATATAAAAATATAAAAAATGTAGAAGTGCAATGAATATGGTGTGAAATTAATATATACATGAAAAAAAAAAAAAAAAAAAAAAAAATATATATATATATATATATATACGGTATATATATATATATATATATATATATATATATATATATTAGGGCTGCAACTAACAACTAATTTGATAATCGAGTAATCTGTCGATTATTACTTCGATTAATCGATTAGTAATCGGATAAAAGAGACAAACTACAGTATACTGGCACCATACTTATTTTGATTATTGTTTCTCAGCTGTGTGTAAATGTTGCAGTTTATAAATAAAGGTTTATAAAAAAAAAAAGTAGCATCTGCGCATGCGCATAGCATAGATCCAACGAATCGATGACTAAATTAATCGCCAACTATTTTTATAATCGATTTTAATCGATTTAATCGATTAGTTGTTGCAGCCCTAATATATATATATATATATATATATATACAGTATATGTATATATATGTATATACATATACATATATATATATATACATACATATATATATATATATATATATATATATATATATATATATATATATATATATATATATATATATATATATACATACATATATATATATATATATATATATATATATATATATATATATATATATATATATATATATATATATATATATATATATATATATATATATATATATATATATATATACTGTATGAATTGTTTATTGGATTTTGAGGACATATTGCAGAGTCCTACCAGAGCATGGCAGCAATTTCACTGTGGACTACAAGTTGGTGAGCAATGCTTGGGCATGGAATAAGAGTAGTAAGAGTAGTACTGGTAGTAGTAGTAGTAGTAGTAGTAGTAGTATAGTAGTAGCAGTAACAGGATGTAGTATAGTAGTAGTAGTATATTATTAGTAGTAGTAGTAGTAGTAGTAGTAGGATGTAGTAGCTGTGTGGTTTGTAGTATAGTAGTAGTAGTATATTATTAGTAGTAGTAGTAGTAGTAGGATGTAGTAGCTGTGTAGTATGTAGTATAGTAGTAGTATAGTAGTAGTAGGATGTAGTAGCTGTGTAGTATGTAGTATAGTAGTAGTATAGTAGTAGTAGGATGTAGTAGTAGTAGAATGTAGTAGTAGTATAGTAGTAGTGTGTGAATGTGTGAGTGAATGTGTGAGGGTGTGTGAGTGAATGTGTGAGTGAATGTGTGAGTGAATGTGTGAGTGAAAGTGTGTGTGAATGTGTGTGTGAATGTGTGAGCGAATGTGTGAGTAAATGTGTGTGTGAATGTGTGTGTGTGAATGTGTGTGTGAATGAGTGTGTGAATGTGTGTGTGAATGTGTGTGTGAATGTGTGTGAGTGAATGTGTGTGTGAATGTGTGAGTGAATGCTTGAGTGAATGTGTGAGTGAATGTGTGTGTGATTGTGTGTGTTAATGTGTGAGTGAATGTGTGAGTGAATGTGTGTGTGAATGTGTGTGTGAAAGTGTGTTAATGTGTGTGAATGTGTGTGTGAATATGTGTGTGAGAAAATGTGTGTGAAAGTGTGTGAGAATGTGTGTGAGAATATGTGATTGAATGTGTGAGTGAATGTGTGTGTGAAAGTGTGTGTGAATGTGTGAGCGAATGTGTGAGTAAATGTGTGTGTGAATGTATGAGTGAATGTGTGTGTGAATGTGTGTGTGTATGTGTGAGTGAAAATGTGTGTGAATGAGTGTGTGAATGTGTGTGTGAAAATGTGTGTTAGAATGTGTGATTGAATGTGTGAGTGAATATGTGTGTGAAAGTGTGTGTGAATGTGTGAGTGAATGTGTGTGTGAATGTGTGAGTGAATATGTGTGTGAATGTGAGTGAAAGTGTGTGTGAATGTGTGTGTGTGTGAAAGTGTGTGAATGTGTGTGTGAATATGTGTGTGAATGTGTGTGTGAAAATGTGTGTGAAAGTGTGTGAGAATGTGTGTGAGAATATGTGATTGAATGTGTGAGTGAATGTGTGTGTGAATGTGTGAGCGAATGTGTGAGTAAATGTGTGAGTGAATGTGTGTGTGAATGTGTGTGTGAATGTGTGAGCGAATGTGTGAGTAAATGTGTGTGTGAATGTGTGTGTGAATGAGTGAGTGAATGTGTGCGTGAATGTGTGAGTGTGTTTGAGTGAACGTGTGAGTGAATGTGTGTGTGAATGTGAGTGAAAGTTTGTGTGAATGTGTGTGTAAAAGTGTGTTAATGTGTGTGTGAATATGTGTGTGAATGTGTGTGTGAATGTGTGAGCGAATGTGTGAGTGAATGTGTGTGTGAAAGTGTGAGTGAATGTGTGCGTGAATGTGTGAGTGTGTTTGAGTGAACGTGTGAGTGAATGTGTGCGTGAATGTGAGTGAAAGTTTGTGTGAATGTGTGTGTGAAAGTGTGTTAATGTGTGTGTGAATATGTGTGTGAATGTGTGTGTGAATGTGTGAGCGAATGTGTGAGTGAATGTGTGTGTGAATGTGTGAGTGAATGTGTGTGAATGAGTGTGTGAATGTGTGTGTGTGAATGAGTGTGTGAATGTGTGAGTGGATGTGTGTGAATGTTGTTTGGTTGAATGTGTGTGTGAATGTGTGTGTGAATGAATGTGTGAGTGAATGTGTGTGGCAGTAGTGTAGTAGTCGTAGTTAATGTCTTACCCAGCAGCAAGAATGGTCGGACAACTCCAACTTGAAGGTCTAGATTCAGGTCTTGCACAAATCCACACCCGCTCCCCTCTTCCAGCTCCTCCACCTGTCCTCCATCCGTCCTCCTCTCCAGCGTCTTCCTGCCCGTTACCGTGGTAACATGTGTGCACTGTTTCCTCAGCCGGCTTTTGGAGAAGCCTTGGATCTCCTGAGACAGTGAATGCATCACTGCGGGACTAAAAGAGAAGTTCAATAAAAAAAGGAAAACAAGTTTAATGTTGGGTTTGTGAATTCATCGCAATGATACGACAATATGATAGACAATATCATCTACAGTTAGTCAAAGTGTTACTCAGACTGCAGTGTTTATATTGGTCCGCATTTATTTCCTCAATTAATTTATGTTGTTCTTCCAGCTACCTGAAAAAACTATCAGAATAGTACATAGTTTATTTATTGACGTTGAAACTGAAATGATCTTACACTCACCTCACACAAACGTAAACTATAGTCTCACAACCGGCAACCATTACGTGACGTCAATGTCGTTCGGAACCGGAAGCTACGTCACAACAAGATACCTTCATGGTCTTGATAAAAAATAGAAATAGCACAAACGTCACTATAGAAAAACATTCATATTTTTTATTATTATTATTTATTTATATTTAGGGCCCGCATGGCCCATTGCAAAAGGACTCCCTTATGCAATGGGACATAAGGACCTATTGAATTTGTAAGGTTTTATTCTTTATTATTATTATACCGGCCGACTCTTTGAGCTGTAATTTGACCCACTTAACATGCTTCAAAACTCACCATATTTGACGCACACATCAGGGCTGGCGAAAATTGCCTTTTGATAAAAAAAAACCAAACCCCAAAATTCAAAATTGCGCTCTAGCGCCCCCTAGGAAAGAAAAAAACTAGACTGCCTGTAACTCCCACTAGGAAGGTCGGAGAGACATGAAACAAAAACCTCTATGTAGGTCTGACTTAGACCTACATTTCATTAATGGTACATTCTCGGGCAAAAATCAACAGGAAGTTGGCAATTCCCCCTTTAAGACAAAAAAGTACTAAAAACAGTAAATTTTGCCTCTTTGAGTTGTAATTTGACCCCCTTAACACACTTCAAAAATCACCAAACTGAACGCACACATCAGGACTGTCAAAAATTGCGATCTTATAAAAAACCTAACCCCCCAAAAAAATTTTTGAATAAAACACAGAAAAAACTGCTCCTCGGAAGAAAAAAATGACAAAACTGCCTGTAACTCCCACTGGAAAGGTCGGAGAGACATGAAACAAAAACCTCTATGTAGGTCTAACTTAGACCTACATTTCATAAATTGACAACCCCCAGCAAAAATCAACAGGAAGTTTGCTATTCCCCCTTCAAAACAAAATTTTTGTAAAAACCGGTCACCTTTCTTCAAACATTATCTCCTCTGAGCGTGTTTGTTGTTTCGGCTTCCAACTAACACAGGAGAGAGATTGAACCCTTTTGATTAAAAGTTATCGAAAGAGTTTTAATACCGGCTCCGGTTTTGATTTTATGACCCTTCAAAGAGCCGCTGCGCTGATGCTGCTGTTTTTTCAAGAAGGCTGCTTAGGAAGGTCAGAGAGACATGAAACAAAAACCTCTATGTAGGTCTGACTTAGACCTAAATTTCATTAATGGTACATTCTCGGGCAAAAATCAACAGGAAGATGGCAATTCCCCCTTTAAGACAAAAAAGTACTAAAAACAGTAAAATTTTGCCTCTTTGAGCTGTATTTTCACCCTCTTAACATGCTTCAAAACTCACCAAACTGAACACACACATCAGGACTGGCACAAATTGCGATCTAATAAAAAAAAAAACCTAACCCCAAATCTCAAAATTGCGCTCTAGCGCAATTTTTTAATGAAACGCACAAAAAACTGCTCCTCGGAAGAAAAAAATGACAAAACTGCCTGTATCTCCCACTGGGAAGGTCGGAGAGACATGAAACAAAAACCTCTATGTAGGTCTCACTTAGACCTACATTTCATAAATTGACAACCCCCAGCAAAAATCAACAGGAAGTTTGCTATTCCCCCTTCAAAACAAATTTTTTGTAAAAACCGGTCACCTTCCTTCAAAAACTATCTCCTCTTTGTCGTTTCGGCTTCAAACTAACACAGGAGAGAGATTAAACCCTTGTGTATAAAATAACAGAACAGCGTTTTAATACCTGCTCCGGTTTTGATTTTATGACCCTTCAAAGACCTGCTGTTTTTTTAAGATGGCTGCTTAAAAGCAGGAAGCACCAACGTGCCCACACAATGCAGACAAGGTAGGTACACTAGACAAAAGTCTTGGGACACTTCAGACTAAAAGTAGACAAAAGTATTGGGACACTTATGACTATCACTGGACAAAAGTATTGGGACATTTAGGACTAGCACCTGCCAAATATGCGGGCCCGACCAATGCTGCTTGCAGCTTTAATTAATACTCTATCTGTATTTGCTTTTGTTTTCTTTCCTGGGCATGTTTTGCTGATGTCGTGATTTGCTCAACCTGACGTGTAGATTGTTGGTTATGTTGAAAGTGCCTTGCCTTTTGTGTGCATTATAAATGTATGTTTGTTGTTCAATTTAAAAAATTAAAATAAAGTAAAATAAAATAAAATAATGTCACTATATGTCACTATGTGCCTCAACTCAACATATGTTTATATTTGTCTAAAAGAGGCAAAATTAAGTTCTAGCCACATAATTGAATAATAATACTATTACCAAAAATAGGAATAGCACTAATGTCACTAAAGGTGGCCATGTGCCTCAACTCAACAGAGGTTTATATTTGTCTAAAACAGACAAGTTTTAGCCACATAATTTAATAATAAAGCCACTGCTCCTCCACATGGAGAGGAGCCAGATGAGGTGGTCCGGGCATCTGGTCAGGATGCCACCCGAACGCCTCCCTAGGGAGGTGTTTAGGGCACGTCCGACCGGTAGGAGGCCACGGGGAAGACCCAGGACACGTTGGGAAGACTATGTCTCCCGGCTGGCCTGGGAACGCCTCGGGATCCCCCGGGATGAGCTGGACAAGGTGGCTGGGGAGAGGGAAGTCTGGGCTACCCTGCTTAGGCTGCTGCCCCCGCAGCCCGGTCTCGGATAAGCGGAAGAAAATGGATGGATGGATTAATGTCACTATTGGCCATACTTGCCAACCTTGAGACCTCCGATTTCGGGAGGTGGGGGTTGGGGGGTGGTCGCGTGGTCGGGGGTGGGGCAGGGCGTGGTTGGGGGCGTGGTTAAAAGGGGAGGAGTATATTGACAACTAGAATTCACCAAGTCAAGTATTTCATATATATATATATATATATATATATATATATATATATATATATATATATATATATATATATATATATATATATCAAATCAACTTTATTTTATTTATAAAGCACATTTAAAATTTACCACAGGGGTAGCCAAAGTGCTGTACAATGAACAGGTTAAAAGATAAAACGAGTACCGAGCAAACACAACACAACACAAACAGAACACGATAAAAAATAAATAATTAAAATAGAATTAATAAAAACATAAAAACAGGATCACAGCAGGTGTATTATGGGGTGCCATTGCAGGATGGATATCACTCAGTGTTAAAAGCCATGGAATAAAAGTATGTTTTTAAGAGAGATTTAAAAACAGGAAGAGAGGAGGCTTGTCTAACACTCAGAGGTAGGTCGTTCCAGAGCTTGGGAGCAGCAACGGCGAAAGCTCTGTCACCTCTAAGCTTCAGCCTTGTGTCAGGGACCGTCAACAGCAGCTGATCGGCTGATCTTAAGGATCGGGTGGGGCAGTAAGGCTGAAGGAGGTCGGAGAAATATATATATATATATATATATATATATATATATATATATATATATATATATATATATATATCCTGAAAATATGCAAACAAAACTGTGTTTAGATAATTGATACTTCAAACTTGCATAAATGAATATTAAGGAATATAACATAACTTGACTTCTGAGAGCTTCAAAATGTAATGAATAAAATGCTAAAGTTGTTGATAAACAAGCAATTATTTTAATAATTAAATATGGTCATTTTAAATGAATTATTATGATCATTTAAAATTAATTATTTCAAAAAATGTTTATTTTAATGTATAATTCTGTGGCTGGATGTAATAAGGAGTCAGAAAAAATACAAATAAAAATAGAATTAATTTTGATATTTTTAGCAAAATATAGTAAAAATGTATTTAGTTTTTTTTAGTTTTTTTTAATTAATAAATATATTTATTTTTAGGTAAGATAAGCATAATAATACAATTTATCTCTAGTCTGGATGATTTAGTTCTTGTCACCCTGTTGTCCTCCCGTCATGAAAAAAGGCTGTCCTCACTCAGGTCCGCATGGAGCTGGAGGGGGCGTGGCCTCCAGCTCCGGCTGTAAATCGGGAGATTTTCGGGAGAATATTTGTCCCGGGAGGTTTTCGGGAGAAGCGCTGAATTTCGGGAGTCTCCCGGAAAATTCGGGAGGGTTGGCAAGTATGCTATTGGCGGCCATGTGCCTCAACTCAACAGAGATTTATATTTGTCTAAAAGAGATAAAATGAAGTTCTAGCCACACAATTAATTGATTAACGTGGACCCCGACTTAAACAAGTTGCAAAACGTATTTGGGTGTTACCATTTAGTGGTCAATTGTACGGAATATATACTGTACTGTGCAATCTACTACTAAAAGTTTCAATCAATCAATCAAAACAACTGAATAATAATACTATTACCAACAATAATAACAACAAAACATGACATTATATATCTTCCTTCAAGAGACCAAAAGACTGATCAGTATAAAATGAAAACTGGGGATAAGTTGATTGGCAACACTAAATTGGCCCTAGTCTGTGAATGTTGTCTGTCTGAAAAACAACATCCAGAAACGCCGCCGGCTTCTCTGGGCCTGAGATTATCTAAGATGGACTCATGCAAAGTGGAAAAGTATTCTGTGGTCTGACGAGTCCACATTTCGAATTGTTTTTGGAAATATTCGACATTGTGTCATCCGGACCAAAGGGGAAGCGAACCATCCAGACTGTTATCGACGCAAAGTTGAAAAGCCAGCATCTGTGATGGTATGGGGGTGCATTAGTGCCCAAGGCATGGGTAACTTACACATCTGTGAAGGCACCATTAATGCTGAAAGGTACATACAGGTTTTGGAGCAACATATGCTGCCATCTAAGCGCCATCTTTTTCATAAACGCCCCTGCTTATTTCAGCAAGACAATGCCAAGCCACATTCAGTACGTGGCTTCGTAAAAAAAAAAGAGTGCGGGTACTTTCCTGGCCCGCCTGCAGTCCAGACTTGTCCCCCATTGAAAATGTGTGGCGCATTATGAAGCGTAAAATACGACAGCGGAGAGCCCAGACTGTTGAACGACTGAAGCTCTACATAAAACAAGAATGGGAAAAAATTCCACTTTCAAGGCTTCAACAATTCGTTTCCTCAGTTCCCAATCGTTTATTGACTGTTGTTAAAAGAAAAGGTGATGTAACACAGTGGTGAACATGCCCTTTCCCAACTACTTTGGCACGTGTTGCAGCCATGAAATTCTAAGTTAATTATTATTTGCAAAAGAAAAAATAAAGTTTATGAGTTTGAACATCAAATATCTTGTCTTTGTAGTGCATTCAATTGAATATGGGTTGAAAAGGATTTGCAAATCATTGTATTCCGTTTATATTTATATCTAACACAATTTCCCAACTCATATGGAAACGGGGTTTGTAGATACAATGACAAACACACATCATGTGTTTACCATGAATTGATTAACGTGGACCCCGACTTAAACAAGTTGAAAAACGTATTGGGGTGTTACCATTTAGTGGTCAATTGTACGGAATATGTACTGTACTGTGCAATCTACTACTAAAAGTTTCAATCATCCATCCATCCATCCATCCATCCATCCATTTCCTACCGCTTATTCCCTTCGGGGTCGCGGGGGCGCTGGAGCCTATCTCAGCTACAATCGGGCGGAAGGCGGGGTACACCCTGGACAAGTCGCCACCTCATCGCAGGGCCAACACAGATAGACAGACAACATTCACACTCACATTCACACACTAGGGCCAATTTAGTGTTGCCAATCAACCTATCCCCAGGTGCATGTCTTTGGAGGTGGGAGGAAGCCGTAGTACCCGGAGGGAACCCACGCAGTCACGGGGAGAACATGCAAACTCCACACAGAAAGATCCCGAGGCCGGGATTGAACTCACGACTACTCAGGACCTTCGTATTGTGAGGCAGACGCACTAACCCCTCTTCCGCCGTGCTGCCCCCATTTATTATAAATTTTTATAATTTTTTTTAATGTACTTTTTGTTTTGTTTTATACCCTTTTTGTCAAATGAAACTTTGTGTATTATAACGCAAACACACAAAATGTGCAATATTTTCCCCAAAATATTTAAAAGTTGAATTTTTTATGTGAATTTGTGAAGTAATTGGAGCCTTAAATAGGTCAATAATTCATAACATTAATTTTAATTCATAAAATTTACGAGCAATTACCTTTAAACAAAACCCTACCAAAATTATTAGGGCTCTGAAAGGGCCCCAATCATAAAAGTGTTGTTTTTTTTGTTTTATTTTTTACTTTATTTTAACTTCAGATCTATCCATGGATGGATCTTAAGTTGATCTAGAAACATAAGCGTTGAAAGTAAAAAAGTAAAAAAAAAGAACACCACTTTTGTGAGTGGGGCCCTTTTGGATCCCCAATCATTTTGATGGGATTTTTTTTTTAAGGTAATTGCTCATGAATTTAATTAATTGAAGGGGAACCGGAGGGTGTGTTCTAACTATCGTGGGATCACACTCCTCAGCCTTCCCGGTAAGGTCTATTCAGGTGTACTGGAGAGGAGGCTACGCCGGATAGTCGAACCTCGGATTCAGGAGGAACAGTGTGGTTTTCGTCCTGGTCGTGGAACTGTGGACCAGCTCTATACTCTCGGCAGGGTCCTTGACGGTGCATGGGAGTTTGCCCAACCAGTCTACATGTGTTTTGTGGACTTGGAGAAGGCATTCGACCGTGTCCCTCGGGAAGTCCTGTGGGGAGTGCTCAGAGAGTACGGGGTATCGGACTGTCTGATTGTGGCAGTCCGCTCCCTGTATGATCAGTGCCAGAGCTTGGTCCGCATTGCCGGTAGTAAGTCGGACACGTTTCCAGTGAGGGTTGGACTCCGCCAAGGCTGCCCTTTGTCACCGATTCTGTTCATAACTTTTATGGACAGAATTTCTAGGCGCAGTCAAGGCGTTGAGGGGATCTGGTTTGGTGGCTGCAGGATTAGGTCTCTGCTTTTTGCAGATGATGTGGTCCTGATGGCTTCATCTGGCCAGGATCTTCAGCTCTCACTGGATCGGTTCGCAGCTGAGTGTGAAGCGACTGGGATGAGAATCAGCACCTCCAAGTCCGAGTCCATGGTTCTCGCCCGGAAAAGGGTGGAGTGCCATCTCCGGGTTGGGGAGGAGATCTTGCCCCAAGTGGAGGAGTTCAAGTACCTCGGAGTCTTGTTCACGAGTGAGGGAAGAGTGGATCGTGAGATCGACAGGCGGATCGGTGCGGCGTCTTCAGTAATGCGGACGCTGTATCGATCCGTTGTGGTGAAGAAGGAGCTGAGCCGGAAGGCAAAGCTCTCAATTTACCGGTCGATCTACGTTCCCATCCTCACCTATGGTCATGAGCTTTGGGTTATGACCGAAAGGACAAGATCACGGGTACAAGCGGCCGAAATGAGTTTCCTCCGCCGGGTGGCGGGGCTCTCCCTTAGAGATAGGGTGAGAAGCTCTGCCATCCGGGAGGAGCTCAAAGTAAAGCCGCTGCTCCTCCACATCGAGAGGAGCCAGATGAGATGGTTCGGGCATCTGGTCAGGATGCCACCCGAACGCCTCCCTAGGGAGGTGTTTAGGGCACGTCCCACCGGTAGGAGGCCGCGGGGAAGACCCAGGACACGTTGGGAAGACTATGTCTCCCGGCTGGCCTGGGAACGCCTCGGGGTCCCACAGGAAGAGCTGGACGAAGTGGCTGGGGAGAGGGAAGTCTGGGCTTCCCTGCTTAAGCTGCTGCCCCCGCGACCCGACCTCGGATAAGCGGAAGAAGATGGATGGATGGATGGTTATGAATTATTGACCTATTTAAGGCTCCGATTACTTCACAAGTTCACATCAAAAATTCTACTTTTAAATATTGTGTGGGGAAATATTGCATATTTTGTGTTTGTCATAAAAAAACCCACGTTTTCTTTGACAAAGAGAGCATAAAACAAAATAAATAAAGAAGTTTCAATCAATCATGTGAAAAGCGCTGATTCACTTACTGAGTAGGCAGTTCTACGAGGGGCATTGAACGCACCGTCACTAAAAACGAGGACTCCCTCATCCCAGCAGGAAAAAAAAAAAAAAAAAAGCACTGAAAGAAGGCGTGTGCCGTGCAGGAAGATGATCATGGAGCACATCTAATTCCTACTCAAACACACCAACCGAGACGAGGCTGTGGACTTTTTTTGTGTGATTTTCCTAACGCCGATCTTGCCTGATTTGAGGGATTTGGTCGGAGCTCCAAGATGTCTCGGGGTGTGATGCAGCCCAGTCAGCAGAAGCTGGCGGAGAAACTCACCATCCTCAACGACCGAGGCATCGGCATGTTGACCCGCGTTTACAATATCAAGAAGGTTTGCATTATACATACATCATTATTATTATTATATATTCAATGCTATAAGCACCCAGCAATGAATGCATCTCTGCCTAATTATACTTGATGTCTAACCTATGCATTACAATTGATATGTTACGTTTTTGGCATAACTAGTCAGGCCCGTGTTTTAGCACATCATCTCCGCTCTGGATGTTTCCAATAATTGCACAAATACGAGAGCCGAGTTGACCGAATTGTGTTCTTGTTGCATCCCGGAAGTGTCAGTGTGTCAGTGGCCCGGCGAGCTAGCCAAGGTTAGCTTGCGGTAATGTCGGCCTTACGCTGTTAAAACGCAGATCAAAAATGGTTCCAATGCTTGTTTTACCGCAGGCTATTAAAATATGTGTACTGTAAATGTCAAATTGACAAGCAACGACCAGCTTGAATGTATATTTACCCCGGGCTGTTGACGACAAACTTCGGGCCTGCAGTCATGTAATGGCGGCGGGTGTCGGCTAGGCTAGGCTAGGCTAGGCTAGGCTAGGCTAACCGTCGGGAAGCTAACGAGCTGGGCTCCGCCTTACTACAGACATTCCTGAAATAGACACGCTGTCAAATAAATGTAGTATTCGTTAAAGTAATACATATATTTTTAAATTATTGATGTATTGTTTTGCGTGTTAGTATGTATTTGATTTGTATATTGTGTAATTCCCAGTTTACTTATTGTCCGTAGTTTATGTAAAGGAAGTTGACATTTTTTATTATTTTAAAAACCATTATTTTTATTTTATATATTTTTTTATAATATTTATTTATTAATTTGGTAGGGAAATCATGATACAGGAAATGAGAAAACAGACACTTTTTTGACCCCCCCCGCCCCAACCCTCACCCCCAAAAAAAATAATAATATTTTTTTTAAATACAAAAAAATAACAAAAGTACAATAATAACACCCCCTTCCTCCCCCCCGTCCTACATTTCAGTCACAGTGGGTAGCAATGTACTGCCTTCCTCTTCACCACAAGCACGATAGAGAATCACACTAACTGACTAAAAGGAAAGAAAAAATAACAATCACAAACATACAGAGAAGTGTCACTGAATAAAAACAACAACAAAAACAACAACAACAAAAAAACAGAGTTGAGGTAAGTGAAAAGGTTAATTGTCAACCGTGAGTGTCACATTTATCCTATAGTGCAGTGGTTCTTAACCTTGTTGGAGGTACCGAAACCCACCAGTTTCATATGCGCTAGAGATGCGCGGTTTGCGGACACAACCGCGGATAAACCGCGGGTCGGGCGGGTAAAAATAGATTTTAAATAGATGCGGGCGGGTTGCGGTTGAACCAATTCGGAAATATATATACATAGTTAAATGTTGTTACCCACATACGAAAAACGAGCAGCACTCTTTGAAACAGTCAATTTTTCATCAGGCACCGCGTCCCAGCAACAAGTGGCGCAAGTGAGCGCTCCTTCAGAGCAGCAGGGCGCATTTTAGAGGCCAGGCGCTCTCGCATGAATCCTGGCGCTGTAGATGCCATTTTATTCCTGCATAGTGCTAACAAAAAAAAAAAAGTAAGTAGACATACGGTTGGATATGTTAAACGAATTAGTCTACGTTACCTATAGGCTATACCAAATAAGACCATGTCTAACCTATATTGAGTTCGGTCAGCTAAATAATTTTGATGGTTACGTGTTGTTTGGGCGCACTACAATGCAAAGGAATTAAGGCAATTGCGTTGTTTATTGTGGTTTTTTTCTATTCGAGATATACTACTATGTGTGAATAATTATTTGGCCTCGCTTTCAAGTGAAGCGCATCTCCGATTGGCGACAATGTAAGGCTATTTAGCCTGCTTTGTTTGTCGCGACCGTCTATTTTCATTATAATTCAAGTTTGATGATAAAGTGCAGTCTGATGGGTTTGATTTTCCCCCTTCAGCTATTTGCCTTGGCCAATAAGTTGCAGGTAATTTATTATCATTATTTATTTAATTTATTTTTGTTTAAATAGAGATGACATACATATGTTATTGTATAATTTAAGTTTGTGCGCGTGATTGACAGCCTAAGGCTTATGAGGCACATTTTTAATTTATTTTTTTATTTCAACTTAAAAACGTATGAGCCTATGCCTATGCCTAGAACATAGGCTATGTGTTTATATTTATTTTCCTGCCTGTCGTTGACAATGGAGATTGTCTGATATTTTGTCATGGCTGCAGATCAATCAATAAAGGTTCATCTTTGTCGCGAAATTGTTCACTGCTTAACTGTGCACCCCGCCCTCGTCCCTATTTGAGCATTATAACGTTAACAAGTTAATATTCATTGAAATAAATTCAGAACATTTTTTTTACCTAACGAAAATATAGGCCTAGTCTTTCTAAAACATTTGTTTAACTTCTTAAAAGCCTCGTTCGGCTTGCTGCAACTGCGCACACAAAGTGTGAGGAACGCACTCCTGATCTGAGGGCATTGGCAACAATAGTCAACACTTTCTTAATGGAAATGACAATAATATTATAATAATGATAAATAATATTATCACACATTAATATCTCTTAGCCACGAATGCGTGGCCAAGAGATGCGTGGCACGCATTGAATGTCTCTGCTGCATTGGATCAGTCTCCTTTCTTTAACAGGCAAAAGCTTTATAACCTCACTAATGCCTTGCATCGTCTATATTAGATATATAACAACGGGCGGGTGCGGGCGGGTGTGGTTTTGATAAAATGTTGGTTCGGGCGGATGGCGGATGGTTGACGACTTTTGTGATGCGGTTGCGGATGAAATAATTGCCTATCCGCGCATCTCTAATATGCGCATTCACCGAAACCTTTAGTGAAAAATAAAAAAAATGTTTTTTCAAATTCAAGACAAAGTTTTATGTTTTTGGTAACACTTTAGTATGGGGAACATATTCTAAGGAACAAAGACTTAATTTAGAGTTATTTGGACACTAGGGGAACATATTCTAAGTTGGTTAGGGTTAGGGTCAGGGTTAGAGGGTTAGGGTTATAATAAGCCCATGCCGAATAAGGCATTAATAAGTACTTAATAATGACTAGTTAAGAGCCAATATGTTACTATTTTGCATGTTAATAAGCAACTAATTAATGGTGAATATGTTCTCCATACTAAAGTGTTACCATGTTTTTTTACTGGTGCATGAAATGAACCGTGCATGAACATCACCTTGTTCAAACAACAAAACCAACACAGTGCATACACTCCGCCGAACCCCTGAGGCCGACTCACCGAACCCCTAGGGTTCGATCGAACCCAGGTTAAGAACCACTGAGATAGAGAATCACACTAACTGACTAAAAGGAAAGAAAAAGAACAATCACAAACATACAGATAAGTGTCACTGAATAAAAACAACAACAACAACAACAACAAAAAGAGTTGAGGTAAGTGTAAAGGTTCATTGTCAACCGTGAGTGTCACATTTATCCTTTAGTGTCTTCAGATAGATAGTACTTTATTGATTCCTTCAGGAGAGTTCCCACAGGAAAATTAAAATTCCAGCAGCAGTGTACAAAATTGAGATCGAATTTAAAAAGTAAATAATGGGGGTATCAATAGAAACAAAATAGAAAAATATTACAATAGAATAAAAATAAAAAGCAACAATGAGAATAAAAATATAAGAGTAAAATAACAATATAACAAGAGAAACTAGGCAGTAGTGACCATGTTATGAAAAAGTATTGCATTGTTATTGTTTAGTTAGTCTTTAGTTTAGCTATGTAACTAATTATGCAGCCCCAGGTCAGGTCAAATTGTTTTGGTGTACCCCTCAGATTATATTTAATTGTCTCTAAATCCAAGAAAAACATGAGGTCCTTAAGTCATAGGGAGGCCTTGGGGGGCAAACTGTGATTTCCACTCCAATAAAATCCTTCGAGCTATTAGAATAGAATGGAATAGAATAGAATGGACTTTATTGTCATTATATTTGCATATAACGAGATTAAAGACTCCAACTTAAAGTGCAGTAGTGGAAACAAGTATGGGATACATACAAATAAATTACACAAAAAGTAATAAAGATAAAAAATAAGAATTGAAATAAACAGACTACTATCCAATAAAAATAATAAGCAATCCTGTACAATATACAAAACAATATACAAAATACTGTACAATATACAGAACAAGACAAGAGTACCGGAGTAATAACAATCAGTATCGGATGTATTGCACTCGAAGGGTAATATTGCACAGTAGGGTATTAGGGTAGAATATTGTATAATGTTGCAAAGGTGATACTAGCCCTAAAAGTCTGCTTAATTTTTTGATAGTTTGGTGGAATTCCAAAAATAGCCAATTCTGCACAAGGCGTCAATTTAAAATTTAGTGCATCTGCAAGATGTTTAATATGATTAGTCCAGTAGGCTTTCAGACAGGGACAGGACCAGAACATGTGTGTCTTGTCTGCAGGAGTCAATTGACAGCGATTACATGTATCTGCAATATTGGCGTACATTTTGGAAAGTTTAGCGTTAGTAAAACCTTGATTCATAGTATTCAACTGTTACAACTTTAACATACAAGCAAAGACAGAATAATAATCAAAACAAGTACAGAAACAGTACAAAACAGCGCCAAGGGGTTGTAAACTCAACAAAGCAACTAAAGAAGAATGCAAAATATATATAAATGTAAAGCCATATAAGCTCACACATGTTCCGTAAATAATCCAAATTCAGAGCACAGCCTCATAGTTTTCACAGCTTTTTGGTTGTTCGAGGTAGAAAGCGTTTTAAAGTAAAATTCTATGTCTTTTTTAAAGGCACAAAAAACAGGTCGGGTATTGAGAAACTTATCTTTATGAATATAAAACTTAGCCAATAGTATAATGAGGTTGCACAGGTCACATTCATTTTAATTTTTTTTCTCATACTGTTTAAAACCAAAGGGCACATATTTAAAACAAAACACAACAAGGAAGTTGAACATATGTTCCCTTCCTGCACAATGTAACGTAATCCAATACAATAATATTTTAATGTAATATTTTACGGTGTTAAAACTGATCATTTTCTGGTAAGTTTTTCCTTTTGGACGTTATTAGATGGTGCAAGTGTACCTAATGCTATGGTCATAGGTGTGTGCTGCTAAGAAATTTTATTTACTATTTAATGTGTTGGCTGATTATTAGCAGGGGTGAGTTAGTTGCCTTTGACAAAATGTGAGAGGTTTTGTAATGCTTATTTTAAATGAGTAAATATGTGGGTAACACCCTTTCAGAGTTGAATAAATCACGACATTTTATAACGTTCATGGTGGCCAGTGATTTTCAAAGCTTTTACAATTGCTGTTTGGTCCACAATCAGTAAATAGCAATGAAGATCACATTTCTTATTTGGTCCACAATCAGTAAATAACAATAAAGATCACATTTCTTGTTTGGTCCACAATCAGTAAATAATAGTACAAATTAAATTTATTATTGGGTCCACAATCAGTAAATAACAAGAAAGATGGCATTTCTTATTGGGTCCACAATCAGTAATACCAATACAGATTACATTTTTTATTGGGTCCACAATCAGTAAATAACAATAAAGATGACATTTCTTATTGGGTCCACAATCAGTAAATAAAAATAAATGCGATGAGGTGGCGACTTGTCCAGGGTGTACCCCGCCTTCCGCCCGATTGTAGCTGAGATAGGCTCCAGCGCCCCCCGCGACCCCAAAGGGAATAAGCGGTAGGAAATGGATGGATGGATGGATTTTGATTTGGTCCACAATCAGTAAATAACAAACGATTACATTTTTTATTTGGTCCACAATCAGTAAATAACAATAAAGATGACATTTTTTATTTGGTCCACAATCAGAAAATAACAGAAAAGAAGACATTTCTTATTGGGTCTACAATCAGTAAATAACAATAAAGATGACATTTTTTACTGGGTCCACAATCAGTAAATAATAATAAATATGACATTTCTTACTGGGTCCACAATCAGTAAATAACAATAAAGATGACATTTTTTATTTGGTCCACAATCAGTAAATAACAGAAAAGATTCAATTTCTCACTGGGTCCACAATCAGTAAATAACAATAAAGATGACATTGTTATTTGGTCCACAATCAGTAAATAACAGAAAAGATGACATTTATTATTTGGTCCACAATCAGTAAATAACAATAAAGATGACATTTTTTATTTGGTCCACAATCAGTAAATAACAGAAAAGATGACATGTATTATTTGGTCCACAATCAGCAAATAACAGAAAAGATTCCATTTCTCACTGGGTCCACAATCAGTAAATAACAATAAAGATGACATTTGTATTTGGTCCACAATCAGTAAATAACAGTAAAGATTACATTTCTTATTGGGTCCACAATCAATTAATAACAATAAAGATGACATTTTTTATTTGGTCCACAATCAGTAAATAACAGAAAAGATGACATTTCTTATTTGGTCCACAATCAGTAAATAACAGAAAAGATGACATTTCTTATTTGGTCCACAATCAGTAAATAACAATAAAGATGGCATTTCTTATTGGGTCCACAATCAGTAAATAACAATAAAGACATTTCTTATTTGCTCCACAATCAGTAAATAACAGAAAAGATGACATTTCTTATTTGCTCCACGATTAGTAATTATCTGTATCATTAATATTACTCCTGTGTGTGGGCGAATACAATGACCCCACATGTATGTTGTCAAACACTAATAGGTTGGATTTACCTCTCAGTGTGTGAACCAATTAAATGTGGTACCACATTTAATTTTTCTAAATTATTTATGAGAATGTTCAATTGTTCAAATAACTTTATTGTCATACCAGACAGCACACATGAGATGGCACAAATGTATTACCCAAGGTCCCAGGTTTTAAAACGACACGTTTAAATTCGCAAAGTTATGACATTTGTCTTTCACAAAACTCTCCCGATTGCCCGTGCAATCAGGAGAGGCACTTTCAAGCCGAGGAGTAGCTAAACATTAGACAAATTGAGCAAGCAGCAGAGAAGAGCTATCGGTAGCTGCTGTGCTAAGTCGCTAACAATACTGTAAAAAAAAAAAAAAAGTCGCTACAAGGTGAACTATAGGATCTCAAGCAAATTGGCGTACGTGTAAATACTCCGGAGTCGAGAAGTCGGCACTGGAGCCACCATATTCTTTTGAAAAATTTGTGTATTGTGCGTCTTAGAAGGCTACGTAAACACGCAAGGGCCAGGGTTGAGCCAACGGGAATGCCCCCTGCTTCACCCGTCTGGCTCAGAGAAACGGAAACAGCCATAATAAAGGCATATCAATATATACCGGTATGGTGGTATTGTCTGAAATATATACATCTCTTTCTAAAATATACCTGTATTAACCATAATACAGCTATACCACCCAGCCCTATTTCAACTTATCAATTGTATCATTGACGACAACAAGCAACTAAAACATTCTGAATATAATTTCATAAAATGAAGGGGAAGCAGTGCACTATCAACACCGT
The DNA here is from genome assembly GCF_033978685.3 of Nerophis lumbriciformis. Taxonomy (NCBI): domain Eukaryota; kingdom Metazoa; phylum Chordata; class Actinopteri; order Syngnathiformes; family Syngnathidae; genus Nerophis; species Nerophis lumbriciformis. Next base: position 5,798,074 of record NC_084549.2, read on the forward strand.
GTATGGCGAGGATGGTGTTCTGCTGACCTCGACTGCGGATGTTGTGGATCGGTGGAGGGAATACTTCGAAGACCTCCTCAATCCCACCAACACGTCTTTCTATGAGGAAGCAGTGCCTGGGGAGTCTGTGGTGGGCTCTCCTATTTCTGGGGCTGAGGTTGCTGAGGTAGTTAAAAAGCTCCTCGGTGGCAAGGCCCCGGTGGTGGATGAGATCCGCCCGGAGTTCCTTAAGGCTCTGGATGCTGTGGGGCTGTCCTGGTTGACAAGACTCTGCAGCATCGCGTGGACATCGGGGGCGGTACCACTGGATTGGCAGACCGGGGTGGTGGTTCCTCTCTTTAAGAAGGGGAACCGGAGGGTGTGTTCTAACTATGGTGGGATCACACTCCTCAGCCTTCCCGGTAAGGTCTATTCAGGTGTACTGGAGAGGAGGCTACGCCGGATAGTCGAACCTCGGATTCAGGAGGAACAGTGTGGTTTTCGTCCTGGTCGTGGAACTGTGGACCAGCTCTATACTCTCGGCAGGGTCCTTGAGGGTGCATGGGAGTTTGCCCAACCAGTCTACATGTGTTTTGTGGACTTGGAGAAGGCATTCGACCGTGTCCCTCGGGAAGTCCTGTGGGGAGTGCTCAGAGAGTATGGGGTATCGGACTGTCTGATTGTGGCAGTCCGCTCCCTGTATGATCAGTGCCAGAGCTTAGTCCGCATTGCCGGTAGTAAGTCGGACACGATTCCAGTGAGGGTTGGACTCCGCCAAGGCTGCCCTTTGTCACCGATTCTGTTCATAACTTTTATGGACAGAATTTCTAGGCGCAGTCAAGGTGTTGAGGGGATCTGGTTTGGTGGCTGCAGGATTAGGTCTCTGCTTTTTGCAGATGATGTGGTCCTGATGGCTTCATTTGGCCAGGATCTTCAGCTCTCACTGGATCAGTTCGCAGCTGAGTGTGAAGCGACTGGGATGAGAATCAGCACCTCCAAGTCCGAGTCCATGGTTCTCGCCCGGAAAAGGGTGGAGTGCCATCTCCGGGTTGGGGAGGAGATCTTGCCCCAAGTGGAGGAGTTCAAGTACCTCGGAGTCTTGTTCACGAGTGAGGGAAGAGCGGATCGTGAGATCGACAGGCGGATCGGTGCGGCGTCTTCAGTAATGCGGACGCTGTATCGATTTGTTGTGGTGAAGAAGGAGCTGAGCCGGAAGGCAAAGCTCTCAATTTACCGGTCGATCTACGTTCCCATCCTCACCTATGGTCATGAGCTTTGGGTTATGACCGAAAGGACAAGATCACGGGTACAAGCGGCCGAAATGAGTTTCCTCCACCGGGTGGCGGGGCTCTCCCTTAGAGATAGGGTGAGAAGCTCTGTCATCCGGGGGGAGCTCAAAGTAAAGCCGCTGCTCCTCCACATCGAGAGGAGCCAGATGAGGTGGTTCGGGCATCTGGTCAGGATGCCACCCGAACGCCTCCCTGGGGAGGTGTTTAGGGCACGTCCGACCGGTAGGAGGCCGCGGGGAAGACCCAGGACACGTTGGGAAGACTATGTCTCCCGGCTGGCCTGGGAACGCCTCGGGGTCCCACAGGAAGCGCTGGACGAAATGGCTGAGGAGAGGGAAGTCTGGGCTTCCCTGCTTAGGCTGCTGCCCCCGCGACCCAACCCGGATAAGCGGAAGAAGATGGATGGATGGATAGAAAATGAAAAGCAAAACAGTCTGTCCAACACAACATATACTGTACATAAAAGGCCAATATAACTAAGCCAATAAGATTCAGTAGTTAGCGACAACACCGAAACAAGTGGAGTAAGATCTCTGGTTGATTGACAAAAATGAAATAAAAGCAATTATATATTTCTCTGACAGTAATAAAATTGTGCCATACGTGACTAACCCTTAAAAAGGCAACATTTAATTGTAGAAGATAAAGAAATCAGAGTTCAAATATTTAAGTGCATTTTTTCCACTAGAAAATCATAACCTGCAGATGAACCATGAAGTTAATTATCAACAATTAGTCATTTTTCATCAAGTGCTGGTATTTTCTTTCAAACTGTTGCCTCATATCAAAAACCTTCTCATCAGTCCTGTGTGTAGCACTACATTTGCTGCGGTCGCCGCCAATAACAGTAGGTCTCGGCTTAGCAGCACAGGCAACTTCATACCGCTTCGCGTTAGCAGTTAACCCTGAATTTGTTTTAAGGTGATTTGTTGTGTTGAAGCTTGTCCGAGTGGAATTTCTGCATACCAGTTTTGCAAACCAGAAGTGAAATGTCTTCTTCTGACAGGGTTAAAGGAAACCTTCACCGGTGACTGCAGTGCTATGTTGTTGTTTTGGTTTTATTTTTTGCACGTAGCAAATCACGAGCGCGGTATCGCGGCATTACAAATATGTGACCAGATAGTAGGGGAGGGGACCAACGACAAACAACAAAAGATAATAAGCCTTTATTATTATCAGCTCATTTTATCGGTTGATGTTTCCCTTTTCGGAATTATCGACGTGACGTCATAATTGCCATATAAGTCAATAATTATCAGCCACTGATAATATCGTGCTTAAATATTTCCTATAGTCAACATTAGGGCTGGGCAGAATACCGTTATTATGGCTATATTATATTATTGTAGACAATGATACAGTATATATTTGAGACAATACGCCATACCGGTATTTTTTGATGTGCCTTTGTTACGGCCTGATGGGTGAAGCACAGAGCATTCTTTTTGGCTAAACCAAAGAAGAAAGATAAAAATATAATTGTCAGAGAAAATATAATTGTTTTTATTTTATTTTTGTCAATCAACAAGAGATCTGACTCGATTTGTTTCGGTGTTATCGCTAACTGCTGAATCTTATTGGCTTAGTTCTATTGGCCTCTTACAGTGGGGCAAAAAAGTATTTAGTCAGCCACCGATTGTGCAAGTTCTCCCACTTAAAATGATGACTGAGGTCTGTAATTTTCATCATAGGTACACTTCAACTGTGAGAGACAGAATGTGAAAAAAAAATCCAGGAATTCACATTGTAGGAATTTTAAAGAATTTATTTGTAAATTATGGTGGAAAATAAGTATTTGGTCACTTCAAACAAGGAAGATCTCTGGCTCTCACAGACCTGTAACTTCTTCTTTAAGAGGCTCTTCTGTCCTCCACTCGTTACCTGTATTAATGGCACCTGTTTGAACTCGTTATCTGTATAAAAGACACCTGTCCACAGCCTCAAACAGTCAGACTCCAAACTCCACTATGGCCAAGACCAAAGAGCTGTCGGAGGACACCAGGAAAATAATTGTAGACCTGCACCAGACTGAAGAGTGAATCTACAATAGGCAAGAAGCTTGGTGTGAAAAAATCAACCATGGGAGCAATTATCAGAAAATGGAAGACATACAAGACCACTGATAGTCTCCCTTGATCTGGGGCTCCACGCAAGATCTCATCCCGTGGGGTCAAAATGATCATGAGAACGGTGAGCAAAAATCCCAGAACCACACGGGGGGACCTGGTGAATGACCTTCAGAGAGCTGGGACCAAAGTAACAAAGGTTACCATCAGTAACACACTACGCCGACAGGGAATCAAATCCTGCAGTGCCAGACGTGTCCCCCTGCTTAAGCCAGTGCATGTCCAGGCCCGTCTGAAGTTTTGCCAGAGAGCACATGGATGATACAGCAGAGGATTGGGAGAATGTCATGTGGTCAGATGAAACCAAAATAGAACTTTTTGGTATAAACTCAACTCGTCGTGTTTGGAGGAAGAAGAATGCTGAGTTGTATCCCAAGAACACCATAGCTACTGTGAAGCATGGGGATGGAAACATCATGCTTTGGATCTGTTTTTCTGCTAAGGGGACAGGCCGACTGATCCGTGTTAAGGAAAGAATGAATGGGGCCATGTATCGTGAGATTTTGAGCCAAAACCTCCTTCCATCAGTGAGAGCTTTGAAGATGAAAGCTTCCAGCATGACAATGATCCCAAACACACCGCCCGGGCAACGAAGGAGTGGCTCCGTAAGAAGCATTTGAAAGTCCTGGAGTGGCCTAGCCACCCTCCAGACCTCAACCCCATAGAAAATCTGTGGAGGGAGTTGAAAGTCTGTGTTGCTCGGCAACAGCCCCAAAACATCACTGCTCTCGAGAAGATCTGCATAAAGGAATGGGCCAAAATACCAGCTACTGTGTGTGCAAACCTGGTAAAGACCTATAGTAATCGTTTGACCTCTGTTATTGCCAACAAAGGTTATATTACAAAGTATTGAGTTGAATTTTTGTTATTGACCAAATACTTATTTTCCACCATAATTTACAAATAAATTCTTTAAAATTCCTACAATGTGACTTCCTTGATTTTTTTTTCACATTCTGTCTCTCACAGTTGAAGTGTACCTATGATGAAAATTACAGACCTCTGTCATCATTTTAAGTGGGAGAACTTGCACAATCGGTGGCTGACTAAATACTTTTTTGCCCCACTGTATATACAGTATATGTTGGACGGATTGTTTTTCTTTACATTTTGTGAAATTATATTCAGAATGTTTTAGTTAATTGTTGTCATCAATGATACAATTGAGAAGTTGAAATAGGACTGGGTGGTATACCGGTGTTATAGTTAATACAGGTATATTTTAGAAAGATATACACAGTACAGGCCAAAAGTTTGGACACACCTTCTCCTCATTCAATGTGTTTTCTTTATTTTCATGACTATTTACATTGTAGATTGTCACTGAAAGCATCAAAACTATGAATGAACACATGTGGAGTTATGTACTTAACAAAAAAAAAGGTGATTATTTTGCATGTTTTGTGTTGCTTATGTTACAGAACCTCTAGGTTCTGTAACAGCTTCTTCCCTCAGGCCGTAAGACTCTTGAACGCATCATAATTATGCCCTCAACTTCCCCCAAAATAGATTAACTCGCTGGAATAAAAAAGACAATATAACATACATCCATAAACGTGGATGCATATGAAAAAGTGCAGTATATTTATCGGTACAGTAACCTATTTATTTATTTATATATGCACCTTATTGCTTTTTTATTCTGCACTACCATGAGCGGATGTAACAAAATTTCGTTCTTATCTGTACTGTAAAGTTCAAATTTGAATAACAATAAAAAGGAAGTCTAAGTCTATTGTGTTTTAGTCTTAGTATTTGTATCTGTTTTAATGGCTAAGCTTTTATTGTCGTAAATATTGCTTTGTACTGTACATTTTTAAGAATGATGTAAATGAAAAGGGTGTAACAAATTAAATCTATTATCGTTATTTGTTATTTCGAGCGGGCGTTGCAGGCTTTGAATGCACCGTAAAACACCTGTTTCGTAGTCCTCGGAGTATAGAACAATCACCCTGTTCTAGGAGAGCACAGCTTGCAGGTTCAATGTGCACAAACAGTTGCTCAAACAGTAATGTGTTTATATAAGTTCAGATTGGGGTATGTCCTTTCATAATGATAGACAGTTTTAAATGTAAAGTAGTATGCCATGGCTCTGATTTCCAAGCAGTCTGCGGCTCTGGAGTTGTGGGTGTAATAATTGATGTGTGTTGTTGTTGTTGTTAAAGGATTGTGTGGCACAATGCCACAACTCCCACCACGTTTGTACATTGTTGCTCCAGCTGTTGTGGTATCTACTAATTGTGCGTCTTTGTTGCACAGAACGTTCTGGTATGTGAAGCCTTGCCATTGGCTGATATGATAGACCAGGGCTGTCAAACTTGTTTTCATTGAGGTCCACATCACAGTTATGCTTTTAACAAAGAGTAATATATAAATATACATGTGTATATATACTGTACATAGTACGCTAACAATATATTTTTTCACATAAGCTGCAAAAAAAATATTTAAATTTTACTTTAAAAACTGACAGCTCAGTCACCAGAATTTTACAGTAAAAGCAGTGTTTGTTTTTTTACAGCATATTAAAAAAAATTGAATAAATGGAAAAAACAATTTTTTAAATTAAATTTTAAAAAACTGCCTTTTTTTTACCGTAAAATCTTGTTGTTTTAATGTTTTTTGTTTGTTTTTTAATGTTTTAGTGTCTTACTGTACATGGAAAGAAACAGTACCAACGTTGATTTTACGGTAAAAAAACTCAGTCCGCGGAATTTAACCGTAAAATCTATTGTCAATTTTACAGTCTACAATTTGATTGATGATTTGTTTTGAAGTTATAAGTCAAACAGATATTTAAGTACAGTATTTATCTTTATTTTAACAAAAAATATTTTTGGAATACACGATAACATAATATTTTGATAATATTGAATTTTAAAAGATATGCAATTGCACGCAGTACATCATTTTTAACGTCAAAAGGGAAATAACAAATATATTTAGTAAGAAAAGACTAAGCATTTTATTAACGCATATTATTTCCAGGCTTTCGCGGGCCACATAAAAATAATGTGGCGGCCCAGATTTGAGTTTGACACCTGTGTGATAGACCGAGGTGGTTGCTGTTTTGTAACGTAGGAGGCGCAGTTGTTGAATGTTAACAATTGAAAGCTTTGCTAAATGTAACAGTTTTCTTGTTACGTGAGTCCCACATCAACACACGATGTACAGTACAGGCCAAAAGTTTGGACACGTTTTCTTTATTTTAATAACTATTTACATTGTAGATTGTCACTGAAGGCATCACAACTATGAATGAACACATGTGGAGTTATGTACTTGACAAAAAAAGGTGAAATAACTGAAAACATGTTTTGTATTCTGGTTCCTCCAAAATAGCCATCCTTTGCTCTGATTACCGCTTTGCACACTCTTGGCATTCTCTCAATGAGCTTCAAGAGGTAGTCAACTGATATGGTTTTCACTTCACAGGTGTCATAGTTTTGATGCCTTCAGTGACAATCTACAGTGTAAATTGTCTTGAAAATAAAGAAAAAGCGTTTAAATGAGAAGGTGTGTCCAAACTTTTGGCCTGTATTGTACGCGCGGGTGTGATCATAGGGATAGGATAGGTCTTTATTGTCATTGCACAAGTACAGCGAAACTTTGTTTTCAGCACAAACCCGTTCAAGATTAGACAAACAAACAGTGTACAGGGTTACAGAACAGGAACGCTGATGGGTCGCCACAAGGCGAAAAAGGTAAACGCTGGGGAAGGATGAGTAGAAAAATACAATCTAGACTGGGCTCCTAAGGGGGCCCAGTCTGGAGTGGGAAAAAACCTCCATAGCAAAGCACATATACAGTCGTGCTCATAAGTTTACATACCCTGGGAGAATTTATGATTTCTTGGCCTTTCTTCAGAGAATATGAATGACAACACAAAAACCTTTCTTCCACTCATGCTTAATGGTTGTGTGAAGCTATTTGAAAAATGGGCTGCATGGTCGAGTCGCCAGAAGAAAGCCATTTCTGCGCAAATGTCACAAAGTATCCCGCTTACATTACGCCAAACAGCACAGAGACAAGCCTCAAAACTTCTGGAACAAAGTCATTTGGAGTGATGAGACCAAAATTAAACTTTTTGGCCACTCGACCACGCAGCCCATTTTTCTTCAAGTGCCTCCTTATTGTGCATCTTGAAACAGCCACACCACAATTTTTCAGAGAGTCCTGGATTTCAGCTGAAGTTATTTGTGAATTTTTCTTTGCATCTCGAAATCTTTGCTGGTCTACCTGAATCCCTCATTTTCCACTTTTTAATCATCGTTTGAACACTGCTGATTGTCATTCTCAATTCCTTGGATATCATTTTATACCTCTTTCCTGTTTTATGCTGTTCAATTACCTTTTCTCGCAGATCCTTTGACAATTATTTTGCCTTCCCCATGACTCAGAATCCAGAAACATCTGTGCAGCACTGGATGAAAGATGCAATGGTCTGTCAGAAGCCCAGAAACTCACTGACTTTTTATACACACACATTAATTACAAACAAACGTGTCACAGGTGAGGATTGGAACCTTGATTAGCCATTCAAACCTGTTTGTGTCTACTTTTGTGCATGTTATCAGATCAAAGTCACTGGGGTATGTAAATTTTTGATCAGGGTCATTTCTTTTATCATTTTGATTTAAAAAGAGTAAACACAGTTGTTTGCCAATAAATAGCTTCACACAACCATTAAGCATGAGTGGAAGAAAGGTTTTTGTGTTATCATTCATATTCTCTGAAGAATGGCCAATAAATCATAAATTCTCCCAGGGTATGTAAACTTATGAGCACGACTGTACATACAGTGGGGCAAAAAAGTATTTAGTCAGCCACCGATTGTGCAAGTTCTCCCACTTAAAATGATGACATAGGTCTGTAATTTTTATCATAGGTACACTTCAAATGTGAGAGACAGAATGTGAAAAAAAAATCCAGGAATTCACATTGTAGGAATTTTAAAGAATTTATTTGTAAATATTTGGTCACTTCAAACAAGGAAGATCTCTGGCTCTCAGAGACCTGTAACTTCTTCTTTAAGAAGCTCTTCTGTCCTCCACTTGTTACCTGTATTAATGGCACCTGTTTGAACTTGTTATGTGTATAAAAGACACCTGTCCACAGCCTCAAACAGTCAGACTCCAAACTCCACTATGGCCAAGACCAAAGAGCTGTCAAAGGACACCAGGAAAATAATTGTAGACCTGCACCAGACTGTGAAGAGTGAATCTACAATAGGCAAGCAGCTTGGTGTGAAAAAATCAACTGTGGGAGCAATTATCAGAAAATGGAAGACATACAAGACCACTGATAATCTCCCTTGATCTGGGGCTCCACACAAGATCTCATCCCGTGTGGTCAAAATGATCATGAGAACGGTGAGCAAAAATCCCAGAACCACACGGGGGGACCTGGTGAATGACCTGCAGAGAGCTGGGACCAAAGTAACAAAGGTTACCATCAGTAACACACTACGCCGACAGGGAATCAAATCCTGCAGTGCCAGACGTGTCCCCCTGCTTAAGCCAGTGCATGTCCAGGCCCGTCTGAAGTTTGCCAGAGAGCACATGGATGATACAGCAGAGGATTGGGAGAATGTCATGTGGTCAGATGAAACCAAAATATAACTTTTTGGTATAAACTCAACTCGTCGTGTTTGGAGAAAGAAGAATACTGAGTTGCATCCCAAGAACACCATACCTACTGTGAAGCATGGGGGTGGAAACATCTGCTTTGGGGCTGTTTTTCTGCTAAGGGGACAGGCCGACTGATCCGTGTTAAGGAAAGAATGAATGAGGCCATGTATCGTGAGATTTTGAGCCAAAACCTCCTTCCATCAGTGAGAGCTTTGAAGATGAAACGTGGCTGGGTCTTCCAGCATGACAATGATCCCAAACACATCGCCTGGGCAACGAAGGAGTGGCTCCGTAAGAAGCATTTGAAAGTCCTGGAGTGGCCTAGCCACCCTCCAGACCTCAACCCCATAGAAAATCTGTGGAGGGAGTTGAAAGTCCGTGTTGCTCGGCGACAGCCCCAAAACATCACTGCTCTCGAGAAGATCTGCATGGAGGAATGGGCCAAAATACCAGCTACTGCGTGTGCAAACCTGGTAAAGACCTATAGTAATCGTTTGACCTCTGTTATTGCCAACAAAGGTTATATTACAAAGTATTGAGTTGAATTTTTGTTATTGACCAAATACTTATTTTCCACCATAATTTATAAATAAATTCTTTAAAAATCCTACAATGTGAATTCCTGGATTTTTTTTTTCACATTCTGTCTCTCACAGTTGAAGTGTACCTATGATGAAAATTACAGACCTCTGTCATCATTTTAAGTGGGAGAACTTGCACAATTGGTGGCTGACTAAATACTTTTTTGCCCCACTGTATTACAACGTACATCTCGAGATATCTAGCAACAGAGGGGAGGGAGTGGGGGGGTCATGGTGGCAGGCCGCAGCTCTCAGGCGCTGATCATGCTCAAAAGTACCCTTGTACCTACTGGATGAAAGCTGGACCTAGCCAAGTTTTCCATACACTTGCTGTCCGAGAAGGACAAGGTGCGTCACCTTGCTAACTGACTGAAACGTAGACATCCGACAGTGGCCGTTACGTGAACGATGAGGGGAAAGACTGCCTGTTACTAGGCAACCGCCAGTCCCTCCCAAAACCCCTGAATGACAAATAATAAAGACGGAGAAAACTGCTGGGGCCTAACTTTGTCTTCGCGCTTCTCCAGGACAAGAGTGTTCAGCCGCAGCGTCAGCCATATTAGTTTCCCCGCGTAGATAGGCATGTTAGCGTCAAAGTCAGCTAGTGTTAAATAATGATTGCATGCTTGTGCAGCGTGTGTTTCTTTCCATGCGTCGCGTCGCACCACTCGGGCTGACGCGGGCCGTGCATGCATGCGTGTGTGATGCAGCACTTTGTCTGGGTGCTTTTGATTTCTTCTCTTCTTCTCTCCGTTCCAATGCTTCCCCCTCTCCTATGCAGCAAGGACAAGTTTGGAAGGTTTGCAAAGTTTATCACCTTCCACTGATGAGACCCTCCCTCCCCACCTTCACCATCCCCGCCCCGCCCGCCCCTCCCCACCCCCCCTGGCAACCTGTACCGGTCTGTTGGTCTTCTGTGCCTCTTCATGTTTGATTGATGGGCTCCATTCATACGACCTTCTGATTCACTGCCATCACAAGTCAACACTTGAACGTGGTTAAATGCTGTGTGCTTTATCTAAGTCAAGTCCTTCTTGGTTGGGACACATTGTAATGACTGTGCAGTCCTCAATCATGTTTCATTCTTGGTTGACTTTGCTTTAGGTATAAAAGCAGGGGGGTCAAACTCGTTTTCATTGAGGGCCACACGGCAGTTAATTGTGTGAATGCTCCAAAACATTCACACATATGGTTTTCTACACCAAAATCCATCTATTTATTAAACTTCTTAAATTTATTCTTCTTCTCCAGATTTTGGCGCGCTCTACCTTCCACATTTTTTACCCAATTCAAACCATTCCAACTTCAAACGGTTCAGCCTAAATGTGTCTGGGGGCCGTTTTATCTATTTTTAGGAACACTAATACAAAACCTTACAATAATGTCTGTTTGAATGCTAAAAACTTTATGACAGACCGCCTTAAAAATGGAACGGAATGGAATTAAATTTTTTTTACTGAATGAGACACCCAGAATGTACTAGAAAATAAAGAATGTGTGATTTACAATACTATATGAACGATAAAACCCTGAATATTGACAACATATGAGCGTCACACCCCCTCTTGATTGACATATTTTACTATCAAGCGAAACGCAACCATACAAAACCAGTGTTTCCCACACATTCATTTATTTGTGGCGGCCCGCCACGAAAGAATTACGTCCGCCACAAATGGATTTTTCGGCTTTTGACTCGCTCGACCGCTCATAAAAGCAATGGGACTCTGTCTGTGAATGTACCTTGTAGTTACAACTCCGGTGCAGTAGGTGGCGGTAGCCTACTATGCATTGTAACTCCGCCAATAGTACTTAATTCACCTGGTGGGCCAGAAGAAGAAGAAGAAGAAGAAGACAACGGAGTAAAAGAACGGACCGACCGGATCAAAATACGAGGGTAATATAGGTAGATAGGTTATAGCTGCATCGCTCGCAGCTCGTCATATATTTAACGTTAATCCGCGATTTCACCGAGCGTTTCACTGACGGTGAGCAGCCTGACGCTGCTTCATTAACACCGCCGCTGTTTGACTCGGGGCCCGGGGCAGACGCACGTAATAACAGTCACGTGTTTTCATACCGACGAGCTAACGTGTCCAGGTTATAACCCTGTTGTCAATAAACACATGTGGAGACGGTGCTTCAGATACTACATTAATACTCAAGCTAAAATGTCCACTGTCCACTGCAGCATGTGAATGCAATGAAAAGAATAAAATCTGAGCCAACCAGCTGTTAAAATGTTGTCCGGGTTAATGTTTTGGCCATTAAAGGCCCTTCATTTCAAGATTTTAACTGTGATCGGGCTTTAAACAGGTGGCTGACCTGTTCAGATGGGTGTAACTGCTACTGGTCAAATATTGTGAAATAGCATTTAATTTTACATGTATGCAATGCCATTTAAATGTAATTATAGATAATAATAATAATAATAATAATAAATACTGTGTAGTGTTGTAAATAGTCAACGGGAAGAATTTTAGTAAGATATAAGCCCTGAGCACTACACAGCCAGAAAAAAACCTAGGCAGGACAAGTAAAAATATTGGGGCAAGTAGAAAAAAACCTTAACGTTGAACCCTGCGTGTGTTGAGCTGCTGCCGCTTAAGGTTAGACGGCACTGTACATAGAGCGGTTCTGCTCGTTAGTAATACATTCTAATGTTGGATGTTCACTCCTTCAAACAGATGAGTATAGAAAAATATTTTCAACGGCCGAAAAGGGCTGGACTTGGAGAGGAGGTAGGCCTACAGTTCGGACCACAGGAGGTATTTTCAAACACCTCTGCCTCTGTTTCACTTTAATGTTGCTGGTAAATAATATGGTTGTAGTAGTAGGCTAAAGTTAAATGATTTAGTATGCACTAATTAAAGGGGCAGAGCTTTAAGAGACATTTTAGCTTTTATATTTTATAAGATATATTTTTTGTAAGAACCACAATTAATAAATATATTTCAGTGAATAACTAATTGTTCAAATCTGTATATAAATATGTACATAAAGTGTTGTAATTATATTCCAACTCCGCGTTCTTGGTCATCGCCGCTTCCGCCGCCACCCCTCGCCCCCCGACCACACCACCACAAATAGATGCCTGCCCTGTGGGAAACACTGAAAACCTTACAATAATGTCTGTTTGAATGCTAAAAACGTTATGACAGACCGCCTTAAAAACGGAACAGAATGGAATTTAAAATGTTTTTACTGAATGAGACACCCAGAATGTACATGAAAATAAAGAATGTGTGATTTGCAATACGATGTGAACGATAAAACACTGAATATTGACAACATTAGAGCGTCAAACCCCCTCTTGATCGACATATTTTACTATCAAGCGAAACACAACAAAAATGCAACAAACACAACGAAACATGAACGCGAAAGGTAAAAAAAAAAAACTACTATCTGATACATCATTAAGCTTTAGAACTTTGTTGTAAAAATCTCCTTCCGTGTCTGTCCCTGCACCCACATTTCAGGCTGGCCGCTCTGGAAACGCTCCCCACCCACACTGCTTGGTGCCTCATCTGAGCTGCTGTGGCTTAGATTACTATAGTAACTAGTTAGATTACCATAGTAACTAGTATATCACGCAAAAGCGTAGATTCTAACCATTGAAATACTTTGTATAGTTCAAGACTTACAGTCATTTGAAAACATCACTGCACATCATAATGGCGGCTACAGTTTCCATCTTAAGGATCTAAAAAAAATATTTGGGAATGTCCGGCTGAGACTGACCAGATTGAAAAAGCTTAACGCGCCGCATGCGGGCCCCGGGCCTTAATTTGCCCAGCTCTGATCTGAAGGATAACTATTACAATATGGTATTTTTTCTTCAAATTATAAACACACATGCAACTAATGCCAATTGCGCTTATCATTTCTCTTTTTATTTAATAAACGTGTTTCATATAGAAAAAAGGACAATACAATTAAAAACACTACACAAACGTATTATTCTTTTCAACAGTGTATACTAGATCAGGTCTACACATAGGTATGTAGACTCTGTCTTGTCTGGGCGTGTGCAGGACTGCTTGTCGTAGACTTTGGACTACAACTCTGTTTAGGTTCATTTGCTGTGCTTTTATTCTCATCACTTGGTGCTTTTGAGGTAACGTAACTTGGTATCCAGTCACTTTTTAACTGTCTTCATGTTGTGTCTTCTAGTGATGAGACCTGTTCAAGTCGCTTATATCCACTTGTTGGCGGTAGGGCTGGGTCAAATATTTTGATTTGATGCATAATGGATTGATATCTTCACACGGCTCAAAGTATACACATATATATGTATTCTCCCCGGTACTGGTGTTTGGAGCGGCTGCAGCATTCTGCTGACTATGCTAACGTTAGCGGCCAACAGCAAGCCGTCTGGGGACTTACCAACGTTAAATTATCACCTGATTCTCCATGGACCATGAAGATACAAAAGGTATTTATGTTTTTAGATGCATCTAAAATCGTCCCCTGCTGGCCCCACTATGGACTGGACTAGGGATGTCCCGATCCGATATTTGGATCGGATCGGCTGCCAATATTTGCCAAAAATTGCGTATCGGCAAGGCATGGGAAAATGCCGATCCAGATCCAGTTAAAAAAAACAACTCCGGTCCGTGTTTTCCAACGCACCGATTTAAATAATACATTCCACTTTTCTGCTGCTCCGTAATTTCCGTTCCGCATTTTCAAGCACACCTTCAACACATCCACACGTCTGTGAATTCTCACGCAGTTGCTTTTAGCTGCTGGCATTACACGACAGGCTCTTCTCACTCTTTCCTGTGTCTCCCTCTCACAGACAGCAAGTGCACCTTCTTACACACGTCACATACTGTCACGACATACGTCACATACGTATACGTCCTCCCCGAGCAGAGAGGTAGCAGCATGGCTAACGTTAGCTGTGATGCTAGCGCAGCCGTGCGAGCAACGCTCCCTCTAAGGTGCTCGCCTGTGCAATTGCGCACTGTTTAAGCGTCCTCTGCGCATAGCAAATCTATGCCACGCACAAAATCTAATAAAAAAATAAGTGCATAACAATTTTCGACACACGGACACGACAGAGAAAACAGTTTTCGTCATCATTGTTCAAATATTGTAACGTCTGTCGAGACGCTTATCTCCATTCGGTGCCACACGTTCACACCATCAAAATGCCGAGGCAAAAATTTCCACATCAACACTGTATGAAAAAATTAGTGATTTTTTTAGTTGTGATTTCCTTCTCTGCATGAACGTTTAAAAGTAGCATATATTAATGCAGTATGAAGAAGAATGTTTTAATGTAGACATGCAAGCCTTGAAAGAACATTTTGAAAATCAAGACTACATTTCCTGCAAATGGGTGCATTTCTACCCTATATTTTAACTTTAGATTTATTCTCATATCAAACTCTGACACTTACATCCGGCGCCCCCCTTCCACACCCTGTATTATAAATAATGTAAATAATTCAATGTGATTATCTTGTGTGATGACTGTATTATGATGATAGTATATATCTGTATCATGAATCAATTTAAGTGGACCCCGTCTTAAACAAGTTGAAAAACTTATTCGGGTGTTACCATTTAGTGGTCAATTGTACGGAATATGTACTTCACTGTGCAACCTACTAATAAAAGTCTCAATCAATCAATCAAAACACATAGAATCATCATACTGCTGTGATTATATGCATCAAGTGTTCATTCAAGGCTAAGGCAAAATATCGAGATATATATTGTGTATCGCAATATGGCCTTAAAATATCGCAATATTAAAAAAAGGCCATATCGCCCAGCCCTAGTTTCAATGATGCCATTTCTGTTTGTCATGTATAATTTTGTCTATTTTGTGTTTATCCTTGAATAAACAGGTCAGTTTCTTGTTACCAACCATTGTGTATTATTCAAACTCCCCTAATTCAGCTGGCTAGTTGTTATCAAGAGTACTAAAACCCTTTTCAACATGATTCTGACAACTAAGTAGGCTAAATAACTTTAAACTTTAATACATGCTCGGATAGGTCGGTATCGGATCGGAAATGCAAAAACAATATCGGTATCGGATCGGAAGTGCAAAAACCTGGATCGGGACATCCCTAGTACACACTTTAACTATATTTCATTTTTTGCTGCTTGGGACCTCTCAATCAACACAGAAAAAGGTCAAGTTAAATCATTTGTATTTTCGGACATTTTCCTCTCAAACTGACAGGTGCCGTGCCATATTTTGTATCCCTGAGCTAATTAGTATCCCTGCCACACCTACAGACTGAAATAATATGTATCTTTTTATAACTTTGATGTATGAAATGATTGCAAATTCTCAAGTGGTAGTAATGACAGACTGTTCGCGGGCTAATCACCTAGCAATGTTACACTTTATAAAAATGGAAAAAGTTATCGAGCCATTGCTATGCTGCAACATAAAGTACGAAACAGATCATCAAAAGCATTATTTAAGTAAAATTACCATAGGTTCCTTTATTAATGACACCTTTATCAAACAATCCACATTTTGTATTATTGTCATTGTTTCATTATGCAGACATGCTTTTACTTGAACAGACTTATTTTTATTTGGATTCATAGACACGTTGACGTACTATGAGCAAGCAGAGCTTATATTTTAGTATAGTAACGTTACAAGTGATTGTAGACACTGGAAGCTTTATTACATGTTGTGGAAGTTGCCTCCTAGCAGCTCCACTGTCAGACACGGCACAGCATGCCGGTTTTAACAAGGTTTTAATAAACATCGGTTTTTAACAACAGTTTTCTCCAGCAGTCCGTATCCTCTCTCTCTCTCTGCTCCCGGCCGCTTACTGTTAAAGACAACAGATGATTAGATTAACACGTACCACCTGTGAAATCTAATCACCTGCCAGCTGTGTCTCGCCGTCAGCACTGCCACGCCCCTGTCTGATGGTGCTCTGTCCTCAGCACCATGGACAGAGGCGGTGTGACCTTTGCTCCTGCAGGCAGCGCTGACAACATATCCCCCCACTAGAGATGCGCGGATAGGCAATTATTTCATCCGCAACCGCATCACAAAAGTCGTCAACCATCCGCCATCCACCCGAACTAACATTTAATCAAAACCGCACCCGCCCGCCATCCGCCACCCGCCCGTTGTTATATATCTAATATAGACGATGCAAGGCATTAGTGAGGTTATAAAGCTTTTGCCTGTTAAAGAAAGGAGACTGATCCAATGCAGCAGAGACATTCAATGCGTGCCACGCTGTCGCGGCCCAGACTCACACCAGTGCGCAATCATCTGGGAGCCGCGCTGAGCGCACCTCCAAGCGCGCTCGCGCCACTCAAACTGCTGCAGGCAGCTGCGTTCTATCTTGTTTTAACATCCTGTGGCACTCTTCTGGGATCACGGCGGACGAAACTGCTCATGCTCAGGGGGTTTGTGGAGGTTCGGGGTTTTGCACAAATGTGATGCACCATGATGTCCCGGTTTTGTGACTGTCGTAGACATAAACAGCGTCGCAGCTCTTGCAATACACGTAGCCAGCATTACTATCATCCTGATTTACAACGTCATAAAACGAGTCCACGCTGAACTTTTCTGGCCTTTTTTCCCCCTGGTCTTTAGTATTCCCTTTTTTAGATTGTCGCGTACCACGTTTGCTGCCGGTGTTGCCATCTCTTTTTTTTTTCTTCTTCTGTTGTGGCGTGCTGCAGGTGCCTGCTCGTTTTTCGTATGTGGGTAACAACATTTAACTATGTACAGGTAAAAGCCAGTAAATTAGAATATTTTGAAAAACTTGATTTATTTCAGTAATTGCATTCAAAAGGTGTAACTTGTACATTATATTTATTCATTGCACACAGACTGATGCATTCAAATGTTTATTTCATTTAATTTTGATGATTTGAAGTGGCAACAAATGAAAATCCAAAATTCCGTGTGTCACAAAATTAGAATATTACTTAAGGCTAATACAAAAAAGGGATTTTTAGAAATGTTGGCCAACTGAAAAGTATGAAAATGAAAAATATGAGCATGTACAATACTCAATACTTGGTTGGAGCTCCTTTTGCCTCAATTACTGCGTTAATGCGGCGTGGCATGGAGTCGATGAGTTTCTGGCACTGCTCAGGTGTTATGAGAGCCCAGGTTGCTCTGATAGTGGCCTTCAACTCTTCTGCGTTTTTGGGTCTGGCATTCTGCATCTTCCTTTTCACAATACCCCACAGATTTTCTATGGGGCTAAGGTCAGGGGAGTTGGCGGGCCAATTTAGAACAGAAATACCATGGTCCGTAAACCAGGCACGGGTAGATTTTGCGCTGTGTGCTGGCGCCAAGTCCTGTTGGAACTTGAAATCTCCATCTCCATAGAGCAGGTCAGCAGCAGGAAGCATGAAGTGCTCTAAAACTTGCTGGTAGACGGCTGCGTTGACCCTGGATCTCAGGAAACAGAGTGGACCGACACCAGCTGGACTGCTGCTGAGTGGTCCAAAGTCATGTTTTCTGACGAAAGCAAATTTTGCATTTCCTTTGGAAATCGAGGTCCCAGAGTCTGGAGGAAGACAGGAGAGGCACAGGATCCACGTTGCCTGAAGTCTAGTGTAAAGTTTCCACCATCAGTGATGGTTTGGGGTGCCATGTCATCTGCTGGTGTCGGTAATAAATAAATATAATGTACAAGTTACACCTTTTGAATGCAATTACTGAAATAAATCAAGTTTTTCAAAATATTCTAATTTACTGGCTTTTACCTGTATATATATTTCCGAATTGGTTTAACTGCCACCCGCCTGAATCTATTTAAAATCAAAAATTTTTTTATTTCAACCGCCCGACCCGACCCGCGGATAAAATCTAATTTTTTTTTATTTCAACCGCCCGACCCGCGGATAATCCGCGGACTCCGCGGTTGTGTCCGCAAACCGCGCATCTCTACCCCCCACACATGTTTTCTATATCTACAACCGTACAACCACCAGAGTTTATCCACGCGTTTCCCTCCGCTGTGTGTTTGAGGACCCTGCAAAAGACCTTGGCTTCTGATTTGCTTTTCCTCTTACCCTTGCTTGGTTTGCGTAAACTAACCATATGACGCCGTGGGCGGGACAATGCATAAGGCAGAGAAGTGTGACTGCATCCGAGCCAAAATAACCAGTTTGAATTAAAAACAGGCATTTGTTCCATGATTGTTACATTTAAAATGATAGAAATTGTGAAAAAAAGAGGTGCATATTACTATTTACTTTTTTTTAAGAAGGCAGCTACAGATATACATCAAAGTGACAAATGTTGGCGCCGATAATCAGTCGATCCCTACGACTTAGTATGAGAAATAGCTACAGTGGAGGATGCATGTGCCTCACATGCCAGACTGACAGACTTGTATTAGTAGATTGCACAGTACAGTACATATTCCGTACAATTGACCACTAAATGGTAACACCCCAATAAGTTTTTCAACTTGTTTAAGTCGCGTTAATCAATTTATGGTAACGAGTGACGAGGCAGAGTGGCAGTCAGTGGGGAGAACTA
The DNA here is from genome assembly GCF_033978685.3 of Nerophis lumbriciformis. Taxonomy (NCBI): domain Eukaryota; kingdom Metazoa; phylum Chordata; class Actinopteri; order Syngnathiformes; family Syngnathidae; genus Nerophis; species Nerophis lumbriciformis. The sequence continues at coordinate 5,817,184 of NC_084549.2, forward strand.
AATCAAAAAACATCCAGTAAGCTGGGATAGGCTCCGGCACCCCCCGCTACCCCAAAAGGGACAAGCGGTAGAAAATGGATGGATGGATATTTTATTACATTAGGGGTACTACAAAGTAGTAATATCGTTTTATCGCCCAGCCATAGTACATATGTTAAAGGGGAACATTAACACAATTTCAGAATTGTTAAAACCATTAAAAATCAGTTCCCAGTGGCTTATTATATTTTTCGAAGTTTTTTTCAAAATTTTACCCATCACGCAATATCCCTAAAAAAAAAAAAAGCTTCAAAGTGCCTGATTTTAACCACCCGTCCATTTTCCTGTGACGTCACATAGTGAAGCCAACACAAACAAACATGGCGGAAAGAACTGCAAGCTATAGCGACATTAGCTCGGATTCAGACTCGGATTTCAGCGGCTTAAGCGATTCAACAGATTACGAATGTATTGAAACGGATGGTTGTAGTGTGGAGGCAGGTAGCGGAAACGAAATTGAAGAAGAAACTGAAGCTATTGAGCCATATCGGTTTGAACCGTATGCATGCGAAACCGACGAAAACGACGCGACACGAGAGAAAGCGAGGACGAATTCGGCGATCGCCTTCTAACCAACGATTGGTATGTGTTTGTTTGGCATTAAAGGAAACTAACAACTATGAACTAGGTTTACAGCATATGAAATACATTTGGCAACAACATGCACTTTGAGAGTGCAGACAGCCCAATTTTCATCAATTAATATATTCTGTAGACATACCTTCATCCGCTCTCTTTTCCTGAAAGCTGATCTGTCCAGTTTTGGAGTTGATGTCAGCAGGCCAGGGAAGTTAGGGTCGATAGCTCGCTCGTCTGCGGGAACAAACTGCCGCCATTGCTTGCCGTGCTAGCGAGGACCTTTGTCCCTGAATTGCTCACACACTCCGGCAGATTCAATGGGGGTCTGGCGGCAGATTTCTTTGACTTTATCGTCGGAAATGCATCTGCTTTGAGTGTCGCAGGATATCCACACATTCTTGCCATCTCTGTCGTAGCATAGCTTTCGTCGGTAAAGTGTGCGGAACAAACGTCCAATTTCTTGCCACTTTCGCATCTTTGGGCCACTGGTGCAACTTGAATCCGTCCCTGTTCGTGTTGTTACACCCTCCGACAACACACCGACGAGGCATGATGTCTCCAAGGTACGGAAAACAGTCGAAAAAACGGAAAATAACAGAGCTGATTTGACTGGGTGTTTGAGAAAATGGCGGATTGCTTCCCGATGTGACGCCACGTTGTGACGTCATCGCTCCGAGAGCGAATATTAGAAAGGCGTTTAATTCGCCAAAATTCACCCATTTAGAGTTTGGAAATCGGGTAAAAAAAATATATGGTCTTTTTTTCTGCAACATCAAGGTATATATTGACGCTTACATAGGTCTGGTGATAATGTTCCCCTTTAAAAGGGGAACATTATATATTATATTATAGGTTGTAATAATAAAACGGCAAACTTTAATGAAATGTATGTAATTTTATGTTCTTTAGAGTGTCAGACACTTCTCATATATAACATGTCAATAACATTTTCTTTAACTAAGCTGCATACCCTTATTTTTTTAATAAAGTCTATCATTTCTATCTCTTCATGTTTGCACATTTACATTTCTCTTCTGCTCTCCTTATTGGTCACAGCAGCATTCCACTTCTCCCTTGCACACACACGTGTGCGTGTGCGTGTGTGTGCGTACGGGTGAAAATACGGCATCCAGGGGACAAAAAGTTATTTGGAATATTAAGGGTTTTTTTTATCTAAAGTTGCTTGGATCTATTGTGTTCACAGTATTATCAGTGGTTGGCAAGTTGTGTTAAAATCTTAATTTTCATCACTGGTTCATATTGGACTCCGCCAAGGCTGCCCTTTGTCACCGATTCTGTTCATAACCTTTATGGACAGAATTTCTAGGCGCAGTCAGGGCGTTGAGGGGATCTGGTTTGGTGGCTGCAGGATTAGGTCACTGCTATTTGCAGATGATGTGGTCCTGATGGCTTCCTCCGGCCAGGATCTTCAGCTCTCACTGGATCGGTTCGCAGCCGAGTGTGAAGCGATTGGGATTGGGAATCAGCACCTCCAAGTCCGAGTCCATGGTTCTCTCCCGGAAAAGTGTGGAGTGCCATCTCCGGGTTGGGGAGGAGATCTTGCCCCAAGTGGAGGAGTTCAAGTACCGTATTTTCCGCACCATAAGCCGCCCTGGGTTATAAGCCGCGCCTTCAATGAACGGCATATTTCAAAACTTTGTCCACCTATAAGCCGCCCCGTGTTATAAGCCGCATCTAACTGCGCTAAAGGGAATGTCAAAAAAAACAGTCAGATAGGTCAGTCAAACTTTAATAATATATTAAAAACCAGCGTTCTAACAACTCTGTTCACTCCCAAAATGTACGGTAATGTGCAAATGTGCAATCAATTAGCATCAATAACTTAATGTTGCTCGAACGTTAATGTCACAACACACAAAATAAACATAACGCTCACTTTCTGAAGTTATTCTTCATTCATAAATCCCTCGAATTCTTCTCCTTCGGTGTCCGAATTAAAAAGTTGGGCGAATACGGGATCCAAAATGACCGGCTCCGTCTCGTCGCAGTTCTGTGAATCCTGCCTTCCGGAAAGCTCGGACCACAGTTGTGACCGAAATATCCGCCCAGGCATTTACGATCCACTGGCAGATGTTGGCGTATGTCGTCCGGCGCTGTCTCCCTGTCTTAGTGGAGGTGTGTTCGCCTTCGGTCATCCATTGTTCCCACGCCGTTCGCAGTCGTGCTTTAAATGCCCTGTTGACACCAATATCGAGCGGTTGGAGTTCTTTGGTTAATCCACCCGGAATGACGGCGAGTGTTGTATTTGTGTCCTTCACTTGTTTTTTGACACCATCTGTGATGTAAGTTTAAATTCTGCATTATACGCGTGTCGCTTAGTAGGAGCCATTTTGTGGTCTTTACAGATGTAAACACACAAATGAAATGAAACGCAATATCCGGGGGCTTCTTCTTCTATGGGGGCGGGTGGTTGCTTACAGTACCGTATTTTCCGCACTATAAGGCGCACCTAAAAACCACAAATTTTCTCAAAAGCTGACAGTGCGCCTTATAACCCGGTGCGCTTTATATATGGATAAATATTAAGATTCATTTTCATAAAGTTTAGGTCTCGCAACTACGGTAAACAGCCGCCATCTTTTTTCCCCGTAGAAGAAGCGCGCGGTGCATGCTGGGATATGTGACGTTTCATTTCCATTTGTGTGTTTATGTAAAGACCCCAAAATGGCTCCTATTAAGTGTGTTGTCTGTCTAATTATAAATAATGCAGACGAGGCGTGTTAACTGAGTTCTCAACGTTTACTCACAGCGTGCTAACTGCCAGCATACAACGCTTCTCAGGGCTACCGCGCATGCTCGTAACTATCGTTGCATGCTGGGTAGTGTAGTTGTTATATTTGCTAGCTCATAACAGCACATTGAGAGACACGCTTACGCGCTTAATTCAATACTCGCCGTCATTCCGGGTGGATTGACAAAAGACCTCCAGCCGCTAGATATTGGTGTCAACAGGGCATTCGAAGCTAGACTGCTAACTGCGTGGGAACAATGGATGACAGAAGGCGAACACACCTTCACTAAGACGAGGAGGCAGCGCCAGACGACGCCAACATCTGCCAGTGGATCGTAAATTTGCCCAACTTTTCACTTCGGACACCGAAGACGAAGGATTTACGAATGAAGAATAACTTCAGAAAGTGAGCGCTATGTTTATTTTGTGTGTTGTGACATTAACGTTCGAGCAACATTATGTTGCTATTGCTCTGCACTATTTTGAATTTTACTATGTTTGTGATTGCACATTTGCGTACATTTTGGGAGTGAACAGAGTTGTTAGAACGCTGGTTTTTAATATATTATTAAAGTTTGACTGACCTATCTGACTGTTTTTTTGACATTCCCTTTAGCGCAGCGTAGGCGCGGCTTATAGTCCGGGGCGGCTTATTGGTGGACAAAGTTATGAAATATGCCATTCATTGAAGGTGCGGCTAATAATCCGGTGCGCCTTATAGTGCGGAAAATACGGTAGAAGAAGAAGCGCTTTCTCTTCTATGGGGGCGGGTGCTTACCTTGGCGGTTGCTTACCATAGAAGAAGAAGCGCTTCCTCTTCTACGGGGAAAAAAGATGGCGGCTGTTTACCGTAGTTGCGAGACCGAAACTTTATGAAAATAAATATTTATATTAATCCATATATAAGGCGCACCGGGTTATAAGCCGCACTGTCAGCTTTTGTGAAAATTTGTGGTTTTTAGGTGCGGCTTATAGTGCGGAAAATACGGTACCTCGGAGTCTTGTTCACGAGTGGGGGAAGAGTGGATCGTGAAATCGACAGGCGGATCGGTGCGGCGTCTTCAGTAATGCGGACGCTGTATCGATCCGTTGTGGTGAAGAAGGAGCTGAGCCGGAAGGCAAAGCTCTCGATTTACTGGTCGATCTACGTTCCCATCCTCACCTATGGTCATGAGCTTTGGGTCATGACCGAAAGGACAAGATCACGGGTACAAGCGGCCGAAATGAGTTTCCTCCGCCGAGTGGCGGGGCTCTCCCTTAGAGATAGGGTGAGAAGCTCTGTCATTCGGGGGGAGCTCAAAGTAAAGCCGCTGCTCCTCCACATCGAGAGGAGCCAGATGAGGTGGTTCGGGCATCTGGTCAGGATGCCACCCGAACGCCTCCCTAGGAAGGTGTTTCGGGCACGTCCGACCGGTAGGAGGCCACGGGGAAGACCCAGGACACGCTGGGAAGACTATCTCTCCCGGCTGGCCTGGGAGCGCCTCGGGATCCCCCGGGAGGAGCTGGACGAAGTGGCTGGGGAGAGGGAAGTCTGGGCTTCCCTGCTTAAGCTGCTGCCCCCGCGACCCGACCTCGGATAAGCGGAAGAAGATGGATGGATGGTTCATATTCGGTCCATCGTGTGAAGTCTCCAGCATTTACTCTGGTTTGTCATTCTGATTTGTGTTGGAGTTTTTTTTGTTGTGATTCCACTTGAAGCTGTTTTGTTGTTAAGCTATCAGTTTGGTTTTGGTCTTTTAAATCTTAAAAAAACATGAGAACATCTAAGTGTTGACTTCTGTCAACCCACTTTTCTTGCCTGTTGGCAGCTGGTTTTGTGTCTTTGGGATGCACAAAAGTGCAGAACGTGTTAATCCAAACACGGTAGTTGACGACTTATTTATAAAACAACTTTGCTTGTTCCACAGAAGTCGTCGATTTGCATTGGTTTGTGACGCAGATAATGAGTAACGTCGGCGGATATCTATATTTGATAAATCTTTGGACGGCGCTTGCGAGATTCCACTTTTTGTATCTCTCTAGTTTTGTAGTCTAAACAAAACAGTGTCAACATGTAGGGTTGTACACTACACCGTTACTGCGGTACTAGTGAATTAAAAAAGGTACTATACTGTCTTTGAAAAATACCGGTACCTTTTTTTTCACTCTCGCATGTGTGTTTCAACATCAACACACACAGACAACTCACTTGCAAACAGAAACAGTGTGGGGACGGAAAAAGGAGAATGGACTTATTTTGGCTTTATAACTAACGATAAAGGTGGCGCTATAAACATTGAAGCACCTAACCCTAAACAGGCTTCGCTACACAGCATAGGAGGATAACATAGCTAACCGCTTCTGAATGTAACCAAAAGGAGTGGATCGACACAAATATCCATCGTAACGAAACCAGGTACAAGAACCGTGTATAGTCAATACTACAATGATTACATCAATATTTTTTATTATCACAAAACCATGTGACCTAATCCTGCAGCCACCAAACCGGGTCCCCTCAAAGCCATGACTGTGCCGAGAAATTATGTCCATAAAAGTTATGAACAGAACCGGTGACAAAGGGCAGCCCTGGCAGAGTCCGACCCTCACTAAATAGCGTTAGACTTAGTTGTTCCTGCTTAGTTTACACAAGTAATAAAACCGATTGAGCAATAAAGAGTTAAAATAGTTAGACTTTGTTGTTCCTGCTTAGTTTACGCTAGAAACTTAGTGGCCTAGTGGTTAGAGTGTCCGCCCTGAGATCGGTAGGTTGTGAGTTTAAACCCCGGCCGAGTCATACCAAAGACTATAAAAATGGGACCCATTTCCTCCCTGCTTGGCACTCAGCATAAAGGGTTGGAATTGGGGGTTAAATCACCAAAAATGATTCCCGGGCGTGGCCACCTCCCAGGGGGTGAACAAGGGGATGGGTCAAATGCAGAGGACACATTTCACCAGACCTAGTGTGTGTGTGACAATCATTGGTACTTTAACTTAAAACAAGACTGATTGAGCATTAAAGAGTTAAAATAGTGTTAGACTTTGTTGTTCCTGCTTAGTTTACGCAAGAAACAAGACTGATTGAGCATTAAAGAGTTAAAATAGTGTTAGACTTTGTTGTTCCTGCTTAGTTAAAGAGTTAAAATAGTGTTAGACTTTGTTGTTCCTGCTTAGTTAAAGAGTTAAAATAGTGTTAGACTTTGTTGTTCCTGCTTAGTTTACGCAAGAAACAAAACTGATTGAGCAATAAAGAGTTAAAATAGTTAGACTTAGTTGTTCCTGCTTAGTTTACGCTAGAAACAAGACTGATTGAGCATTAAAGAGTTAAAATAGTGTTAGACTTCTTTGTTCCTGCTTAGTTAAAGAGTTAAAATAGTGTTAGACTTTGTTGTTCCTGCTTAGTTTACGCAAGAAACAAAACTGATTGAGCAATAAAGAGTTAAAATAGTTAGACTTAGTTGTTCTTGCTTAGTTTACGCTAGAAACAAGACTGATTGAGCATTAAAGAGTTAAAATAATGTTAGACTTCTTTGTTCCTGCTTAGTTTACGCAAGAAACAAAACTGATTGAGCAATGAAGAGTTAAAATAGTGTTAGACTTTGTTGTTCCTGCTTAGTTAAAGAGTTAAAATAGTGTTAGACTTTATTGTTCCTGCTTAGTTTACGCAAGAAACAAAACTGATTGAGCAATGAAGAGTTAAAATAGTGTTAGACTTTGTTGTTCCTGCTTAGTTTACGCAAGAAACAAAACTGTTTGAGCAATAAAGAGTTAAAATAGTTAGACTTAGTTGTTCCTGCTTAGTTTACGCTAGAAACAAGACTGATTGAGCATTAAAGAGTTAAAATAGTGTTAGACTTTATTGTTCCTGCTTAGTTTACGCAAGAAACAAGACTGATTGAGCATTAAAGAGTTAAAATAGTGTTAGACTTTGTTGTTCCTGTTTAGTTTACACAAGAAACAAGACTGATTGAGCATTAAAGAGTTAAAATAGTGTTAGACTTTGTTGTTCCTGCTTAGTTTACGCAAGAAACAAAACTGATTGAGCAATGAAGAGTTAAAATAGTGTTAGACTTTGTTGTTCCTGCTTAGTTTACGCAAGAAACAAAACTGTTTGAGCAATAAAGAGTTAAAATAGTTAGACTTAGTTGTTCCTGCTTAGTTTACGCTAGAAACAAGACTGATTGAGCATTAAAGAGTTAAAATAGTGTTAGACTTTGTTGTTCCTGCTTAGTTTACGCAAGAAACAAAACTGATTGAGCAATGAAGAGTTAAAATAGTGTTAGACTTTGTTGTTCCTGCTTAGTTAATGAGTTAAAATAGTGTTAGACTTTGTTGTTCCTGCTTAGTTTACGCAAGAAACAAAACTGATTGAGCAATAAAGAGTTAAAATAGTTAGACTTAGTTGTTCTTGCTTAGTTTACGCAAGAAACAAAACTGATTGAGCAATAAAGAGTTAAAATAGTTAGACTTAGTTGTTCCTGCTTAGTTTACGCTAGAAACAAAACTGATTGAGCAACGAAGAGTTAAAATAGTGTTAGACTTTGTTGTTCCTGCTTACTTAAAGAGTTAAAATAGTGTTAGACTTTGTTGTTCCTGCTTAGTTTACGCAAGAAACAAAACTGATTGAGCAATAAAGAGTTAAAATAGTTAGACTTAGTTGTTCTTGCTTAGTTTACGCTAGAAACAAAACTGATTGAGCAATAAAGAGTTAAAATAGTGTTAGACTTTGTTGTTCCTGCTTAGTTAAAGAGTTAAAATAGTGTTAGACTTTGTTGTTCCTGCTTAGTTTACGCAAGAAACAAAACTGATTGAGCAATGAACAGTTAAAATAGTGTTAGACTTAGTTGTTCCTGCTTAGTTAAAGAGTTAAAATAGTGTTAGACTTAGTTGTTCCTGCTTAGTTTACGCAAGAAACAAAACTGATTGAGCAATGAAGAGTTAAAATAGTGTTAGACTTTGTTGTTCCTGCTTAGTTAATGAGTTAAAATAGTGTTAGACTTTGTTGTTCCTGCTTAGCTTACGCAAGAAACAAAACTGATTGAGCAATAAAGAGTTAAAATAGTTAGACTTAGTTGTTCTTGCTTAGTTTACGCTACAAACAAAACTGATTGAGCAATGAAGAGTTAAAATAGTGTTAGACTTTGTTGTTCCTGCTTAGTTAAAGAGTTAAAATAGTGTTAGACTTTGTTGTTCCTGCTTAGCTTACGCTAGAAACAAAACTGATTGAGCAATAAAGAGTTAAAGTAGTTAGACTTAGTTGTTCTTGCTTAGTTTACGCTAGAAACAAAACTGATTGAGCAATGAAGAGTTAAAATAGTGTTAGACTTTGTTGTTCCTGCTTAGTTAAAGAGTTAAAATAGTGTTAGACTTTGTTGTTCCTGCTTAGTTTACGCAAGAAACAAAACTGATTGAGCAATAAAGAGTTAAAATAGTTAGACTTTGTTGTTCCTGCTTAGTTTACGCAAGAAACAAGATTGATTGAGCATTAAAGAGTTACAATTGTGTTAGACTTTGTTGTTCCTGCTTAGCTTACGCAAGAAACAAAACTGATTGAGCAATAAAGAGTTAAAATAGTGTTAGACTTTGTTGTTCCTGCTTAGTTAATGAGTTAAAATAGTGTTAGACTTTGTTGTTCCTGCTTAGCTTACGCAAGAAACAAAACTGATTGAGCAATAAAGAGTTAAAATAGTTGGACTTAGTTCTTGCTTAGTTTACGCTAGAAACAAAACTGATTGAGCAATGAAGAGTTAAAATAGTGTTAGACTTTGTTGTTCCTGCTTAGTTAAAGAGTTAAAATAGTGTTAGGCTTTGTTGTTCCTGCTTAGTTTACGCAAGAAACAAAACTGATTCAGCAATAAAGAGTTAAAATAGTTAGACTTAGTTGTTCCTGCTTAGTTTACGCTAGAAACAAGACTTTTGTCCTTAAATAAAATAGTGAACATACTGAAATTGTCTTTTAGTAGTAAGTAAACAAACAAAGACTCCTAATTAGTCTATGCAGTAACATATTGTGTCATTTATACACCTATTATTATCTTGACAAAATTATGAGGGACAAGCTGTAAAAAAAAAATTGTAATCTTCTTGTTCATTTACTGTTAATATCTGCTTATTTTCTGTTTTAACATGTTCTATCTACACTTCTGTTAAAATGTAATGATCACTTATTCTTCTCTTCTTTGATACTTTACATTAGTTTTGGATGATACCACAAATGTGTGTGTCAATCCGATACCAAGTAGTTACAGGATCATACATTGGTCATATTCAAAGTCCTCATGTGTCCAGGGACATATTTCCTGAGTTTATAAACATAATATGAATTTTTTTTTTAAAAAAGGAAAAAAGATTTAGTGATGACAAAAAATATTGATGTAATCATAGTAGTATCAACTAGATACGCTCTTGTACTTGGTATCATTACAGTGGCGTTTGTTTACATTGTGACGCCGGTGAGCTATTGTATCCTCCTACGGTGTGTAGTGAAGCATGTTTAGCTATTCCTCGTCCTGCAGTGATAATAATACTTGTAAGAAACTTACCGTATTTTCTGCACCATAAGGCGCCCTGGGTTATAAGCCGCGCCTTCAATGAACGGCATATTTCAAAACTTTGTCCACCTATAAGACGCCCCGTGTTATAAGCCGCATCTAACTGCGCTAAAGGAATGTCAAAAAAACAGTCAGATAGGTCAGTCAAACTTTAATAATATATTAAAAACCAGCGTGATGTGGGCGCGCACGGAGTCGTATATCAACATGGACGGAGCTGCGTGAAAAAAGCCACCCGGCCTCTTCGCGTAAACTTAAACTTACCTTAACCACTCGCTCATCTTTTCTTCATCCATCCCTTCGAGTTAGCTTTTATGATGACGCCGGCTGGAAAGGTCTCTTTTGGCAAGGTCTTCCTTTTGAATATCACCATGGGTGGAAGTTTCTGGCCATTAGCATGGCAAGCTAGAACCACAGTGAAGGATGACTTCTCATTCCCTGTGGTGCGAATATTCACCGCACGTGCTCCCGTTGTATCCACAGTGCGGTTCACAGGAATATCAAAAGTCAGTGGAACCCTGTCGCTTAGTAGGAGCCATTTTGTGGTCTTTACAGATGTAAACACACAAAGGAAATGAAAGGTACGGTAATATCCGCGCGCTTCTTCTTCTTCTACGCGGGCGGGTGGTTGCTTACAGTAGAAGAAGAAGCGCTTCCTGTTCTATGGGGGCGGGTGCTTACCTTGGCGGTTGCTTGCGTAGAAGAAGAAGCACTTCCTCTTCTACGGGGAAAAAAGATGGCGGCTGTTTACCGTAGTTGCGAGACCGAAACTTTATGAAAATGAATCTTAATATTAATCCATATATAAAGCGCACCGGGTTATAAGGCGCACTGTCAGCTTTTGAGAAAATTTGTGGTTTTTAGGTGCGCCTTATAGTGCGGAAAATACGGTACTTTATTTGTCGCCATGGAGGCGAGGATTAGAGATTTAAAAGTAGCTAAAACTCTGCAGACTGCGGATGGATGTTAGATGCTAGCTAGCCAGCCATGTTTAAAAGCACCTCTTCCTGAGGGTGTTTCAGTGTTATAACTTCACCTTTATCTTTAGTTTTTACACCAAAATGCGTCCATTTTCCCTTTTATGTCTACACACTGTGTCTGCTTGTAAGTATTCTGTGATTGTGCGTCTGTCATTACACCAGAAAAAGGTACTTGATGTACGATGAGCCTTTTGAGATGGTTAGGTTATTGGAATGGCTATTTGCTGACATTGGTTCAGGTTAGAGATGTCCGATAATGTCTTTTTTGCCGATATTCCGATATTGTCCAACTCTTAATTACCGATCCCGATATCTACCGATATATACAGTGGTGGAATTAACACATTATTATGCCTAATTGTGTTGTGATGCCCCGCTGGATGCATTAAACAATGTAACAAGGTTTTCCAAAAAAAATCAACTCAAGTTATGGAAAAAAAATAACATGGCACTGCCATATTTAGGTCCCGCATGGCCCATTGCATAAGGACTCCCAAAGGGAGTCCTTATGCAATGGGACATAAGGACCTATTGAATTTGTAAGGTTTTATTCTTTATTCTTTATTCTTCCGCCGCCACATTAAACTGTAATTTGACCCACTTAACATGCTTCAAAACTCACCATATTTGACCCACACATCAGGACCTGCGAAAATTACCTTTTTAAAAAAAAAGAACAACCTCAAAACTCAAAATTGCGCTCTAGCGCCCCCTAGGAAAAAAAAAAACTAGACTGCCTATATCTCCCACTAGGAAGATCGGAGAGACATGAAACAAAAACCTGTATGTAGGTCTGACTTAGACCTAGTTTTCATAATTGTATATCATCGGGCAAAAATCAACAGGAAGTTGGCAATTCCCCCTTCAAGACAAAAAAGTACTAAAAACAGTCACTTTTGCCTATTTAAGCTGTAATTTGACCCCCTTAACATGCTTCAAAACTCACCGAACTGAACACACACATCAGGACTGGCAAAAATTGCGATCTAATAAAAAAACCTAACCCCAAATCTCAAAATTGTGCTCTAGCGCAATTTTTTAATGAAACGCACAAAAAAACTGCTCCTCGGATGAAAAAACTGACAAAACTGCCTGTAACTCCCACTGGGAAGGTCGGAGAGACATGAAACAAAAACCTCTATGTAGGGCTCACTTAGACCTACATTTCATAAATTGACAACCCCCAGCAAAAATCAACAGGAAGTTTGCTATTCCCCCTTCAAAACAATTTTTTTGTAAAAACCGGTCACCTTCCTTCAAAAACTATCTCCTCTGAGCGCGTTTGTCGTTTCGGCTTCAAACTAACACAGGAGAGAGATTAAACCCTTGTGTATAAAATAACAGAACAGCGTTTTAATACCTGCTCCGGTTTTGATTTTATGACCCTTCAAAGACCCGCTGCGCTGCTGTTTTTTTTAAGATGGCTGCTTAAAAGCAGGAAGCACCAGCGTGCCTACACAATGCAGACAAGGTAGGTACACTAGACAAAAGTATTGGGACACTTAGGCCGAAAACTGGACAAAAGTATTGGGACACTTGGGACTACAACTTGACAAAAGTATTGGGACACTTAGGACTACAACTTGCCAAAAGTATTGGGACACTTGGGACTAAAACTGGACAAAAGTATTGGGACACTTAGGACTAGCACCTGCCAAATACGCGGGCCCGACCAACGCTGCTTGCCGCTTTAATTAGGGCCCGCAAGGCCCATTGCATAAGGACTCCCAAAGGGAGTCCTTATGCAATGGGACATAAGGACCTATTGAATTTGTAAGGTTTTATTCTTTATTCTTTATTCTTCCGCCGCCACATTAAACTGTAATTTGACCCACTTAACATGCTTCAAAACTCACCATATTTGACCCACACATCAGGACCTGCGAAAATTACCTTTTTAAAAAAAAACAACAACCTCAAAACTCAAAATTGCGCTCTAGCGCCCCCTAGGAAAAAAAAAAACTAGACTGCCTATATCTCCCACTAGGAAGATCGGAGAGACATGAAACAAAAACCTGTATGTAGGTCTGACTTAGACCTAGTTTTCATAATTGTATATCATCGGGCAAAAATCAACAGGAAGTTGGCAATTCCCCCTTCAAGACAAAAAAGTACTAAAAACAGTCACTTTTGCCTCTTTGAGCTGTAATTTGACCCCCTTAACATGCTTCAAAACTCACCGAACTGAGCACACACATCAGGACTGGCAAAAATTGCGATCTAATAAAAAAACCTAACCCCAAATCTCAAAATTGTGCTCTAGCGCAATTTTTTAATGAAACGCAAAAAAAACTGCTCCTCGGATGAAAAAACTGACAAAACTGCCTGTAACTCCCACTGGGAAGGTCGGAGAGACATGAAACAAAAACCTCTATGTAGGGCTCACTTAAACCTACATTTCATAAATTGACAACCCCCAGCAAAAATCAACAGGAAGTTTGCTATTCCCCCTTCAAAACAATTTTTTTGTAAAAACCGGTCACCTTCCTTCAAAAACTATCTCCTCTGAGCGCGTTTGTCGTTTCGGCTTCAAACTAACACAGGAGAGAGATTAAACCCTTGTGTATAAAATAACAGAACAGCGTTTTAATACCTGCTCCGGTTTTGATTTTATGACCCTTCAAAGACCCGCTGCGCTGCTGTTTTTTTTAAGATGGCTGCTTAAAAGCAGGAAGCACCAGCGTGCCTACACAATGCAGACAAGGTAGGTACACTAGACAAAAGTATTGGGACACTTAGGCCGAAAACTGGACAAAAGTATTGGGACACTTGGGACTACAACTTGACAAAAGTATTGGGACACTTAGGACTACAACTTGCCAAAAGTATTGGGACACTTGGGACTAAAACTGGACAAAAGTATTGGGACACTTAGGACTAGCACCTGCCAAATACGCGGGCCCGACCAACGCTGCTTGCAGCTTTAATTATTATTGAAGTCACAAAGTGCATTATTTTTTTTAACATGCCTCAAAACAGCAGCTTGGAATTTGGGACATGCTGAGAGAGCATGAGGAGGTTGGGGGGGTGGGGGGGGGGGGGGGGGGGGTGTATATTGTTGTGTCCCGGAAGAGTTAGTGCTGCAAGGGCTTCTGGGTATTTGTTCTGTTGTGTTTATGTTGTGTTACGGTGCGGATGTTCTCCCGAAATGTGTTTGTCATTCTTGTTTGGTGTGGGTTCACAGTGTGGCGCATATTTGTAACAGTGTTAAAGTTGGGGCGGCATGGCGTAGTGGGTAGAGCAACCGTGCCAGAAACCTGAGGGTTGCAGGTTCGCTCCCCGCTTCATACCATCCAAAAATCGCTGCCGTTGTGCCCTTGGGCAGGACACTTCACCCTTTGCCCCCGGTGCCACTCACACCGGTGAATTGAATGATGAATGATAGGTGGTGGTCGGAGGGGCCGTTGGCGCAAATTGCAGCCACGCTTCCGTCAGTCTACCCCAGGGCAGCTGTGGCTATGAAAGTAGCTTACCACCACCAGGTGTGAATGAATGATGGGTTCTACATGTAAAGCGACTTTGGGTACTTAGAAAAGCGCTATATAAATCCCAGTTATTATTATTATTAAAGTTGTTTATACACAGTGTGACCTGTATGGCTGTTGACCAAGTATGCTTGCATTCACTTGTGTGTGTGAAAAGCCGTAGATATTATGTGATTGGGCCGGCTTGCAAAGGCAGTGCCTTTAAGGTTTATTGGTGCTCTGTACTTCTCCCTACGTCCGTGTGTACACAGCGGCGTTTTAAAAAGTCATACATTTTACTTTTTGAAACCAATACCGATAATTTCCGATATTACATTATAAAGCATTTATCGGCCGATAATATCAGCAGTCCGATATTATCGGACATCTCTAGTTCAGGTGGACTATATATTCCAGATGGTTAGCTCTGGTCACATGAAGGTCTTGCTCACTCTCAGCCTGCTCTAACCAAACATGAAAACCACAGACTTCCAACTCTTCCATTTTTGTGAATAGACTGAATTCAACAAAATGGAAACCTACCTTGTGCACATTCCTTGTAATCTCTTGTCGTTGTCATGTGCATCCCGGTGTTGACGTGCGGGTGCCTGCATCAACTTTGTGTTGACTTTCCACATGGGTCAGATGAAGCATTTTGTTTTTTTGTGTGAGGGCATCATACATTGCAACATGTGAGGGAAGATGTTGAGTGTGTGTCCTTCCTCATCCTCCTCAGGCATGTGGCGACCCCAAGGCCAAGCCCTCCTATCTGGTCGACAAAAACCTGGAGTCTGCGGTCAAGTTCATCGTCCGGAAGTTCCCCGCTGTGGAGACACGCAACAACAACGTGAGTGTGTTTGGTTAGACCTCATTTCTCCATTATTTCCACGACTTCAACATTTGCTGTTAAATAATTTGGTGTTAAATAATTGTCAGAACACGTCATTTATATTTGTCCACAGTCTGAAGCAGCACTTCGAACCTTTATGGTGTTAGTCCAGGGGTCGGCAACCCAAAATGTTGAAAGAGCCATATTGGACCGAAAATACAAAAAAAAAATCTGTCTGGAGCCGCAAAAAATTTAAATCCTTGTATAAGTGTTATAATGAAGACAACACATGATGTAAGTATCTATATTAGCTATATTAGCCTACTATCAAAAAGTCTTTAAAAGTCTTATATAAGTGTTATAATGAAGACAACACATGATGTAAGTGTCTATATTATCCTACTATCAAAATGACTTTAAAAGTCTTATATAAGTGCTATAATGAAGACAACACATGATGTAAGTGTCGATATTAGCCTACTATCAAAAAGTCTTATATAAGTGTTATAATGAAGACAACACATGATGTAAGTGTCTATATTAGCCTACTATCAAAAAGTCTTTAAAAGTCTTATATAAGTGTTATAATGAAGACAACACATGATGTAAGTGTCTATATTAGCTTCATTAGCCCACTATCAAAAAGTCTTTAAAAGTGTTATATTGGTGTTATAATGAAGACAACACATGATGTAAGTGTCTATATTAGTTATATTAGCCTACTATCAAAATTATTTTAAAAGTCGTATATTGGTGTTATATTGAAGGCAACACATTACGTAAGTGTCCATATTAGTTATATTAGCCTATTATCAAAATGACTTTAAAAGTCTTATATAAGTGTTATAATGAAGACAACACATTATGTAAGTGTCTATATTAGTTATATTAGCCTACTATCACAATGACTTTAAAAGTCTTATATTGGTGTTATATTGAAGACAACACATTATGTAAGTGTCTATATTAGCTATATTAGCCTACTATCAAAATGACTTTAAAAGTCTTATATAAGTGTTATAATGAAGACAACACATGATGTAAGTGTCTATATTAGCCTACTATCAAAAAGTCTTTAAAAGTCTTGTATAAGTGTTATAATGAAGACAACACATGATGTAAGTGTCTATATTAGCTATATTAGCCTACTATCAAAATGACTTTAAAAGTCTTATATAGGTGTTATAATGAAGACAACACATTATGTAAGTGTCTATATTAGTTATATTAGCCTACTAACAAAATGACTTTAAAAGTCGTATATAAGTGTGATAATGAAGACAACACACGATGTAAGCGTCTATATTAGTTATATTAGCCTACTATCAAAATGACTTTAAAAGTCTTATATAAGTGTTATATTGAAGACAACACATGGTGTAAGTGTCTATATTAGCTATATTAGCCTACTATCAAAATGACTTTAAAAGTCTTATATTGGTGTTATAATGAAGACAACACATGATGTAAGTGTCTATATTAGTTATATTAGCCTACAAGCAAAATGACTTTAAAAGTCTTTTATAAGTGTTGTATTGAAGACAACACATGATGTAAGTGTCTATATTAGTTATATTAGCCTACTATCAAAATTACTTTAAAAGTCTTATATATGTGTTGTATTGAAGACAACACATGGTGTAAGTGTCTATATTAGCTATATTAGCCTACTATCAAAATGACTTTAAAAGTCTTACATAAGTGTTATAATGAAGACAACACATGATGTAAGTGTCGATATAAGCTATATTAACCTATTATCAAAATGACTTTAAAAGGCTTATATAAGTGTTATAATGAAGACAACACATGGTGTAAGTGTCTATATTAGCCTACTATCAAAATGACTTTAAAAGTCTTATATAAGTGTTATAATGAAGACAACACATGATGTAAGTGTCGATATTAGTTATATTAGCCTATTATCAAAATGACTTTAAAAGTCTTATATAAGTGTTATAATGAAGACAACACATGATGTAAGTGTCTATATTAGTTATATTAGCCTCTTATCAAAATGACTTTAAAAGTCTTATATAAGTGTTATAATGAAGACAACACATTATGTAAGTGTCTATATTAGTTATATTAGCCTACAAGCAAAATGACTTTAAAAGTATTATATAAGTGTTGTATTGAAGGCAACACATGATGTAAGTGTCTATATTAGTTATATTAGCCTACTATTCAAATTACTTTAAAAGTCTTATATAAGTGTTATATTGAAGACAACACATTATTTAAGCGTCTATATTAGTTATATTAGCCTATTATCAAAATGACTTTAAAAGTCTTATATAAGTGTTATAATGAAGACAACACATGATGTAAGTGTCTATATTAGTTATATTAGCCTATTATCAAAATTACTTTAAAAGTCTTATATAAGTGTTATAATGAAGACAACACATGATGTAAGTGTCTATATTAGCTATTTTAGCCTACTACCAAAAAGTCTTTAAAAGTCTTATATAAGTGTTATAATGAAGACAACACATGATGTAAGTGTCTATATTAGCTATATTAGCCTACTATCAAAATTATTTTAAAAGTCTTATATTGGTGTTATAATGAAGGCAACACATTATGTAAGTGTCTATATTAGTTATATTAGCCTACTATCAAAATTACTTTAAAAGTCTTATATAGGTGTTATAATGAAGACAACACATTATGTAAGTGTCTATATTAGCTATATTAGCCTGATATCAAAATGACTTTAAAAGTCTTATATAAGTGTTATAATGAAGACAACACATGATGTAAGTGTCTGTATTAGCCTACTATCAAAATGACTTTAAAAGTCTTATATAAGTGTTATAATGAAGACATAACATTATGTAAGTGTCTATATTAGTTATATTAGCCTACTATCAAAATTACTTTAAAAGTCTTATATAGGTGTTATAATGAAGACAACACATTATGTAAGTGTCTATATTAGCCTGATATCAAAATGACTTTAAAAGTCTTATATAAGTGTTATAATGAAGACAACACATTATGTAAGTGTCTATATTAGTTATATTAGCCTATTATCACAATGACTTTAAAAGTCTTATATTGGTGTTATATTGAAGACAACACATGATGTAAGTGTCTATATTAGTTATATTAGCCTACTATCAAAATGACTTTAAAAGTCTTATATTGGTGTTATATTGAAGACAACACATGATGTAAGTGTCTATATTAGTTATATTAGCCTACTATCAAAATGACTTTAAAAGTCTTATATAAGTGTTATAATGAAGACAACACATTATGTAAGTGTCTATATTAGCTATATTAGCCTACTATCAAAATTACTTTAAAAGTCTTATATATGTGTTGTATTGAAGACAACACATGGTGTAAGTGTCTATATTAGCTATATTAGCCTACTATCAAAATGACTTTAAAAGTCTTACATAAGTGTTATGATGAAGACAACACATGATGTAAGTGTCGATATAAGCTATATTAACCTACTATCAAAATGACTTTAAAAGTCTTATATTGGTGTTATAATGAAGGCAACACATTATGTAAGTGTCTATATTAGTTATATTAGCCTATAATCAAAATGACTTTAAAAGTCTTACATAAGTGTTATAATGAAGACAACACACGATGTAAGTGTCTATATTAGCTGTGTTATCCGACTATCAAAATGACTTTAAAAGTATTTTATAAGTGTTATATTGAAGACAACAAATTATGTAAGTGTCTATATTAGTTATATTAGCCTACTATCAAAATGACTATGTGTCGCAGGCTGACGCAAATCTTTGTTGACAGAAATGTTTAAATGTAATATTTATTCTTCACATTTTTACAACATTCGAAATCATTAGTAAAATGTAGGCTTCTCAGAGGGTGAGATAACTCCTGGAAGTGACTGGCTAAGAAATACCAAAGGTACAGATGTGTGTGTCCAAGTTAAAGGAAACGGCAGGCTGTCTTCTCCTAATGGATTTATTACAACAATCTTTGCAAGCTGGGGAACATTTGCTGTGGTCTGGAACAACATTCCACACAAACAACAATCAGAAATGCAGCCAATATTACATACAGATAATGTGTCATGAGACATGAAGATATAAATTGAATTAAGAGGACTTAAAGGAAATTAAATGAGCTCAAATATACCTACACACGAGGCATAATGATGCAATATGTACATACAGCTAGCCTAAATAGCATGTTAGCATCGATTAGCTTGCAGTAATGCAGTGACCAAATACCGTATTTTTCGGATTATAAATCGCTCCGGAGTATAATTCGCACCGGCCGAGAATGCATAATAAAGAAGGAAAAAAACATATATAAGTCGCATTTTTGGGGGAAATTTATTTGATAAAATCCAACACCAAGAATAGACATTTGAAAGGCAATTTAGAATAAATAAAGAATAGTGAACAACAGGCTGAATAAGTGTACGTTATATGAGGCATAAATAACCAACTGGTATGTTAACGTAACATATTATGGTCAGAGTCATTCAAATAACTATAACATATAGAACATGCTATACGTTTACCAAACAACCTGTCACTCCTAATCGCTAAATCCCATGAAATCTTCTTCCTCTGTGTCGCTTCTAAACAACTCTGCCAACTCCAAAGGTAGACAATGCGCCGCTTCCTCTTCTATCGGTACTAGGGCTGCAGCTAACGATTATTTTTCTATCGATTAATCCATAGATTATTTTTTCGATTAATCTGTTAATCTATAGATTATTTTTTCGATTAATCTATAGATTATTTTTCCTTTTACCGATTTTTTTTTAAATTTAAAATGAAGAGGAAAAAATAAATGTAGGCCAGTTTTTTCAAAAGGCATAGCTTTTATTTACAAAAAAAAAAGTATGGCCACTAGTCAGTCAACATTGACAACAACATGACAAAATATTCTGTAACAATGTAAACATTTAAAACTTTTAACATTTAACAAAATTAAAAGTAGCTTATTTGCTTTTTAATGTGCAAATATAAAAGTAAACATCCAGTGCAAATCTTAATATTCTGGAATAGTATAAGCATTTCAAAAGTAAAAGTATTGCTTATTTTGCTTTAAAATGTGCAAAAATAAAGATAAACATCCAATACAAAAAAGTGCAAAACGGAAATATTCTGTAACAAGTGTAAACATTTCAACAAAAGTAAAAGTATTGCTTATTTGCTAAAATGTGCAAAAATAAAGCTAAACATCCAATACAAAAAAGTGTACAGTGTAAACATTTCAACAAAAGTAAAAGTATTGCTTATTTTGCTTAATAACACAACAATGATAGTATGATTAAAGTGAAAGTTAATTGTTGGTTTGTACATAGTATATGTAACTGTTAATGTTGTAAAAGGTATTTGCACAACTAATTAACGTTAGCGTTTGTGACACGTCTTGTGCCGTGGGGTTCTTTCAGGACCGACAGACTGAACGCCAGACGGCTTTGCCAGGTTTACAATCTTTTAATTTTACACAAAGTCTTTTCTCTTCCAACTGCGCGGATCGCGCACCTGGGCACGATTGCGGCGTCGCTCCCGGCGCGCCCCGCCTCGCCCCGCCTCGCCGCTCGCTCGCCGCCTCTCCACAGCGTTAAAGAGGAGCGCGTCTTTGTAAACACTGAACAGGCACGCCAAACGCGCCTCTCAGAGCGAAACGGTGCTTTAGTTTATGAATTTACAACGCAGATACAAATGACACATTCATGTTTTTGTGTAATAATGACAACGTATACGCACGCGGACGATTGACTTGTTGATGGTGATGGCAAGAACGCTGTCGGGGGTTTTCTTTTCAAATGTTCGTTCATAGCCGTTGTGCTGCTATGATAGGCCATTTCCGCTCGACACAGTGTGCATACAACAACATTATTAGGCCGTTTATTGAAATACTCCCACACTTTTGACGACTTTTGGCGTGCTTTTTTCCCCTCGCTCGCATCGTCTGCTTTGCGCTCCGCCATGACAGTAAAGTAGTGTGACGTAAATATGCGACGCGCCGACGCACAAAAACGGCGTCGACGTATTTACGTAACCGATGACGTCGACTATGTCGACGCGTCGTTTCAGCCTTAATCGGTACGTCGCTATATTTTATGGTAAAGTGCTAATAATTTCACACATAAATTGCTCCAGAGTATGAATCGCACCCCCGGCCAAACTATGAAAAAAACTGTGATTTATAATCCGAAAAATACGGTATGTCTGATTAGCACTCCAACAAAGCTCACCTTTGTGCATTCACGCACAGTATAAAATGTTTGGTGGACAAAATGAGACAAAAAAGGAGTGGCATAAAACACTTCTTAGAAAGCCGGAGAAAGATGTACATGTAAACAAAATTACGGTGAGTTCAAGGACTGCCAAAATTAGTAGGACAAAACGGCGCTTGCCAAATAGTCTCAAACCACTGAAGCATGTTTAATATAAACAGTGTGATTTCTAACAATTAGGGAAGCTTGAGTCATGTTTGTCCTCCTACAGAAACCATATTAAAACAAAAAATATTTTTTTTTCCCCTCATCTTTTTCCATCTTTCATACATTTTTGAAAACGTTCCAGAGAGCCACTAGGCCGGCGCTATGCGGCTCTAGACTGACCCCCGTGTTAGTCAGACGCAGACAATTTACATGCTAAAACGGAGGTTAAAAAAAATGGTATTCCAAAAAGGAGCTTTGAAAGGCTGAACTCTTATGAAAGCTATGAATATTACAACTTTGAGCAACACATTGAACACACCAGTTATTGTTGTTTTTTTTGTCCACAACACTACTACTGTGCACGTGTGCTGAGAGCTAAATGGAGTCATTGCTTTGCAGGACCAAATGTGTCTTTAGCTTTCAGCGTGCTGCTTATGTGTGTGTGCGTGTGTGTGTGTGTGTGTGTGTGTGTGTGTGTGTGTGTGTGTGTGTGTGTGTGTGTGTGTGTGTACCTAGCAGACAGCTTTATTCAATATCAATGTGCAAAAAATGGTCTTATGTTGTTTTCTGCTTTGTTTCTGTGTTTGTTTGTTTTGCATGTTAATCCTGGCTTATTCCGGACTTGTGCTTTTTGGTAAGTTTTTGTACATTTGAGTTGAGTTTTGTCAGACTGTGAACATTTCAAAACGTTTTAAAGGCTTTCACCACTCTTTGTGCTTTGCTCGGCTGTCAGCAGTCTTGTGTTCTCTTCTCCATCCACTGTGTGTGTGTGCGTGTGTGTGCGTGTGTGCGTGTGTGCGTGTGTGTGTGTGTGTGTGTGTGTGTGTGTGTGTGTGTGTGTGTGTGTGTGTGCGTGTGTGTGTGTGTGTGTGTGTGTGTGTTCTTGTAGTTCTACCCTTCTTGAGACATCAACAATGAAAAGTAGCTTCCATATGAGGAGGTGTGAACAAGTGATGACATAAATCATGGTCCCAATAACATTGCATCTAATGGAGAATGTCTCATTTGCACCCCCTGCTGGTGACATCTATCAAAATTAGGGTGGTCCCAAAAAGGAGGGATTTTTCAAATTGACTTTGTCTCGGTTTTAATGAAAATAACAAGTGTGTGTAAAAATTGAAGTGCGCCCCCTCTGGCCAACATATGTAATAACAAGTGTGTGTAAGAAATTGAAATGTGCCCCCTTTGGCCAAAATTAATTAAAAAAAATTAAATAAATATGTATATAGAGGGGCAACACGGTGGAACATGGGGTTAGTGCATGTGCCTCACAATACGAAGGTCCTGAGTACCGTATTTTCCGCACCATAAGCCGCCCTGGGTTATAAGCCGCGCCTTCAATGAACGGCATATTTCAAAACTTTGTCCACCTATAAGCCGCCCCGTGTTATAAGCCGCATCTAACTGCGCTAAAGGAATGTCAAAAAAACAGTCAGATAGGTCAGTCAAACTTTATTAATATATTAAAAACCAGCGTGATGTGGGCGCGCATGGAGTCGTATATCAACATGGACGGAGCTGCGTGAAAAAAGCCACCCGGCCTCTTCGCGTAAACTTACCTTAACCACTCGCTCATCTTTTCTTCATCCATCCATCCCTTCGAGTTAGCTTTTATGATGACGCCGGCTGGAAAGGTCTCTTTTGGAAAGGTCTTCCTTTTGAATATCACCATGGGTGGAAGTTTCTGGCCATTAGCATGGCAAGCTAGAACCACAGTGAAGGATGACTTCTCATTCCCTGTGGTGCGAATATTCACCGTACGTGCTCCCGTTGTATCCACAGTGCGGTTCACAGGAATATCAAAAGTCAGTGGAACCTCGTCCATGTTGATAATGTTCTCTGGCCGGATCTTTTTTTCAGCTATCTTGTTTTTACAATATGCACGGAAAGTAGCCAGCTTTTCTTGAAAGTCTTTAGGCAGTTGCTGTGAAATAGTAGTCCGTGTGCGGATGGAGAGATTGCGTCTTTTCATGAACCGGAAACCTGTCGCTTAGTAGGAGCCATTTTGTGGTCTTTACAGATGTAAAAACACAAAGGAAATGAAACGTAATATCCGCGCGCTTCTTCTTCTTCTACGGGGGCGGGTGGTTGCTTACAGTAGAAGAAGCGCTTCCTGTTCTATGGGGGCGGGTGCTTACCTTGGCGGTTGCTTGCGTAGAAGAAGAAGCACTTCCTCTTCTACGGGGAAAAAAGATGGCGGCTGTTTATCGTAGTTGCGAGACCGAAACTTTATGAAAATGAATCTTAATATTAATCCATATATAAAGCGCACCGGGTTATAAGCCGCACTGTCAGCTTTTGAGTAAATTTGTGGTTTTTAGGTGCGGCTAATAGTGCGGAAAATACGGTAGTCCTGAGTTCAATCCCGGGCTCGGGATCTTTCTGTGTGGAGTTTACATGTCCGAATGCAGCTGAGATAGGCTCCAGCACCCCCCGTGACCCCAAAAGGGACAAGCGGTAGAAAATGGATGGATGGATGGATGTAACAACTTGAAATTATTTATTATTAAAAAAACATTACAAACAAAAAAATCTAAACACTTACCTTTTTTATATTTGAATAGTATCTACTAGGGGGTGTAACGGTACACAAAGATTTCGGTTCGGTACGTACCTCGGTTTAGAGGTCACGGTTCGGTTCATTTTCGGTACAGTAAGAAAACAACAAAATATTAATTTTTGGGTTATTTATTTACCAAATTTGCAAAATCTTCCACCAAAAATGTTTTTCTTAGTGGAATATTTGATGTGAAGTAATGGGAACCTTGGATAGGTCAATAATTCATAATAACATTGATTTTGATACAATATTATGTTTTGAGCAATGACAGTTTGAAAGAAAAAAAAAACAGCTTTGTTTTATTAGTCAACATTGCAACTTTTTCTAAATTACATTTCACTTTTAAGCTTTTTTATTTCACTCTTGTTATGTTTTTGTTTATTTTAATAGTATTTTTAGAATGTGCCGTGGGCCTTTAAAACTTTAGCTGTGGGCCGCAAATGGCCTCCGGGGCACACTTTTGACACCCCTGCTATAGATAATAAAACATTAAACCTGATAAATCTATGGATAAAAACCAGAGCCTTGCGACGCATGCACGTTTAGCATAACTCTTTCTCTCTCTCTGTCTCTGCCCCTCCCTCACCAATTCTGCTGTTTGTTTTGTTTTTAACCCCTTCTTAACCCTGAACGTACATTGAAAATACACGCAACCCTAACTCAAAATGCCGGACATTTGAGGCATTTAAGAAACTCCGCAAAAGAGGACATGTCCGGTGAAAAGAGGATGTATGGTCAGTCTATCGTAGCCCGTTAGCTGTGTTGTGCCTCGGTGTGCATTGTTTACACAACGTGTGTTACGCTACTTAATATGTCCGTGTGGAAACTCGTACAGTACACCTCCGAACCGAAACCCCCGTACAGAAACGCTTCAATACAAATACACGGACCGTTACACCCCTAGTATCTATATATTATTAATGTTGTAAATACAAATCTTTATATATGTACAAAGGGTGGTCCTCAAGAAGGTAACAAATACAAGAATGTGTATGTGTGTGCATACCTGCCAACTACTCCAATTTTCCCGTAATTAGTACGGTTTTCATCAACCTATTCCGGGTTACGGTTGCAGTGATAAAAAATATGGTTTTTCATTAATTCAATTTTTTTTTTTTTTTTAAGTTTTATTCACGAAATCGCGTAACAACAATGACAATCGACACTGCTTCCCGTAACTTCCTATCGAGCCATTCCGAATGCCATGCGCGAGGCTATTTATAGCACCGCTGCCAAGCACGAGGCACCTGTTGCCCATTGTTTCCAAACGAGCGAACGATCATGGAATCAGCCGGAGAAAAATCGCAAACGAGTCTTAAACCGAAAAGAAAACTGCAGTCATTCCGTGAAGAATATTCAAAAGCCTATCCGGGAATAATTATCCGTTCCAAAAAGGGTGAAAACTACGCGAATTGCACCTTGCGCAGACAAGATTTTTCGATCGGACACGGAGGAATTAGCGATGTAAAAGACCACGTTGGGACAAAAAAACACAAGTCTAATGCCGTTGCTAAATTTGGATTTTAGCCACAAAAAGGTAATGACACCAATGTTATCTATTGGAATTGTTTAGTACTGTTATACTGTTAAAAGTGTTTATACTATTTATGCTTTCAAGTCCAAGTTGAAGAAATCTTGTTAAATGTTGACAGCATAACTACCAAAATACAGAAGTATGTCCTTAATATTTTTGCAGTGCTATTTCTGTTGAAAAGTTAAAATGATTACATTAGAGATGTGATGTGCCACTTTTCAAGTGTCTGATGGCTTAAATTAATTTTCATTAATTTTTCATATTTTGAATTCTTTTGAGAGGCTTACAAAAAAACTACATTTGAATTGTAATTCCATGCTATTGACAGGACTATTAATTTTAATGAAGTTAGCTTACCATGTTTACAGTATGATAATTGTGATAGAAATGTGAATTTTAGGCACAGAATATTTTTTACAATTGAACAAAGCAGTAGATTATACAAGCTTGGACAGAAAGTTAATAATGACACCAATTTTTTTTTTAATGGAATTGTTTAGTACTGTTTTACCATTTGTTTACTGTAAAAAGTGTTTATACTTTCAATTAACAAATTGAAGTCTTGTGAAAGGTTGACAGGATAACTGGCATTAACTGTCAAAATAATTTCAAACTATTGAAGTTAGCTTACAGAATAAACATGTCAATCAACCCATATGATTTTTGCTGTAATATTTTTGTTTTGAAAAGTCACTGTGACTGATAGAAAAGTGATGGTTTTAGCAACATTTTAACCTGTCTGAGTGCTAATAATCATTTTGCGTCGGGGGGGCGAAGACTGAACCCCCCCACCAGGACTTTGTCCTGGACGTACCGGGGCCTGCAACCCCTGGACCCTGGCTACTAGGTTTTTCTGATTTCAAAAGTTGGCAGGTATGGTGAAGTAATGGGAACCTTGGATAGGTCAATAATTCATAATAACATTGATTTTGATACAATATTATGTTTTGAGCAATGACAGTTTGAAAGAAGAAAAAAAACCAGCTTTGTTTTATTAGTCAACATTGCAACTTTTTCTAAATTACATTTCACTTTTAAGCTTTTTTATTTCACTTTTGTTATGTTTTTGTTTATTTTAATAGTATTTTTAGAATGTGCCGTGGGCCTTTAAAACATTGGCTGTGGGCCGCAAATGGCCTCCGGGGCACACTTTTGACACCCCTGCTATAGATAATAAAAAATTTAATCTGATAAATCTATGGATAAAAACCAGAGCCTTGCGACGCATGCACGTTTATCATAACTCTCTCTCTCTCTCTCTGTCTCTGCCCCTCCCTCACCAATGCTGCTGTTTGTTTTGTTTTTAACCCCTTCTTAACCCTGAACGCACATTGAAAATACACGCAACCCTAACTCAAAATGCCGGACATTTGAGGCATTTAAGAAACTCCACAAAAGAGGACATGTCCGGTGAAAAGAGGACGTATGGTCAGTCTATCCTAGCCTGTTAGCTGTGTTGTGCCTCGGTGTGCATTGTTTATACAACGTGCGTTACGCTACTTAAAATGTCCGTGTGGAAACTCGTTCGGTACACCTCCGAACCGAAACCCCCGTACCGAAACGCTTCAATACAAATACACGTACCGTTACACCCCTAGTATCTATACAGGTAAAAGCCAGTAAATTAGAATATTTTGAAAAACTTGATTTATTTCAGTAATTGCATTCAAAAGGTGTAACTTGTACATTATATTTATTCATTGCACACAGACTGATGCATTCAAATGTTTATTTCATTTAATTTTGATGATTTGAAGTGGCAACAAATGAAAATCCAAAATTCCGTGTGTCACAAAATTAGAATATTACTTAAGGCTAATACAAAAAAGGGATTTTTAGAAATGTTGGCCAACTGAAAAGTATGAAAATGAAAAATATGAGCATGTACAATACTCAATACTTGGTTGGAGCTCCTTTTGCCTCAATTACTGCGTTAATGCGGCGTGGCATGGAGTCGATGAGTTTCTGGCACTGCTCAGGTGTTATGAGAGCCCAGGTTGCTCTGATAGTGGCCTTCAACTCTTCTGTGTTTTTGGGTCTGGCATTCTGCATCTTCCTTTTCACAATACCCCACAGATTTTCTATGGGGCTAAGGTCAGGGGAGTTGGCGGGCCAATTTAGAACAGAAATACCATGGTCCCTAAACCAGGCACGGGTAGATTTTGCGCTGTATGCAGGCGCCAAGTCCTGTTGGAACTTGAAATTTCCATCTCCATAGAGCAGGTCAGCAGCAGGAAGCATGAAGTGCTCTAAAACTTGCTGGTAGACGGCTGCGTTGACCCTGGATCTCAGGAAACAGAGTGGACCGACACCAGCAGATGACATGGCACCCCAAACCATCACTGATGGTGGAAACTTTACACTAGACTTCAGGCAACGTGGATCCTGTGCCTCTCCTGTCTTCCTCCAGACTCTGGGACCTCGATTTCCAAAGGAAATGCAAAATTTGCATGGTTGGGTGATGGTTTGGGGTGCCATGTCATCTGCTGGTGTCGGTCCACTCTGTTTCCTGAGATCCAGGGTCAACGCACCCGTCTACCAGCAAGTTTTAGAGCACTTCATGCTTCCTGCTGCTGACCTGCTCTATGGAGATGGAGATTTCAAGTTCCAACAGGACTTGGCGCCTGCACACAGCGCAAAATCTACCCGTGCCTGGTTTACGGACCATGGTATTTCTGTTCTAAATTGGCCCGCCAACTCCCCTGACCTTAGCCCCATAGAAAATCTGTGGGGTATTGTGAAAAGGAAGATGCAGAATGCCAGACCCAAAAACGCAGAAGAGTTGAAGGCCACTATCAGAGCAACCTGGGCTCTCATAACACCTGAGCAGTGCCAGAAACTCATCGACTCCATGCCACGCCGCATTAACGCAGTAATTGAGGCAAAAGGAGCTCCAACCAAGTATTGAGTATTGTACATGCTCACATTTTTCATTTTCATACTTTTCAGTTGGCCAACATTTCTAAAAATCCCTTTTTTGTATTAGCCTTAAGTAATATTCTAATTTTGTGACACACGGAATTTTGGATTTTCATTTGTTGCCACTTCAAATCATCAAAATTAAATGAAATAAACATTTGAATGCATCAGTCTGTGTGCAATGAATAAATATAATGTACAGGTTACACCTTTTGAATGCAATTACTGAAATTAATCAAGTTTTTCAAAATATTCTAATTTACTGGCTTTTACCTGTATATTATTAATGTTGTAAATACAAATCTTTATATATGTACAAAGGGTGGTCCTCAAGAAGGTAACAAATACAAGAATGTGTATGTGTGTGTCTTTAAAGAGCTGTTTCACTCTGCACAAATACAGCAGCTTTCCTTTATTCATTCAATTCTTCTACTTCTAGTTCTTCTACTTTCTCAAAGGATTTTCTTTCAAGAATTTGGAATGGCCAACTAAATCAGGCAAAGACTTGCCAGTCCGAGCTTAGACTGCGTGAGTGTCCTAACTCCTGCGTCTCCTCTGTGCTGTTACAGCAACAGCTGTCTCAGCTGCAAAAAGAGAAGTCCGAGATTCTGAAGAACCTGGCTCTCTACTACTTCACCTTCGTCGACGTGATGGAGTTCAAGGTAGGAGGACACTGCCACCGTGAGTGTGTTGCGTTGAGAGTCCGAATGACAGGATCCATGTGGACCCGCAGGACCACGTGTGCGAGCTGCTCAACACCATCGACGCCTGCCAAGTTTTCTTCGACATCGTAAGTCCTCAAAGCACATTTCATCTCCAAGTCCCCGCCGTGAATGATGCTCTGCCTTTCCGCCAGACGGTGAACTTTGACCTGACCAAGAACTACCTGGACCTGGCGGTGACCTACACTACACTCATGATAATCCTGTCACGCATAGAGGAGAGGAAAGCCATCATCGGACTGTACAACTACGCGCACGAGATGACGCACGGGGCCAGGTGACTTTAAAAACACGTCACCTGGCGCCCGTGCTCTCTGCTGACTTGTTCTCCTCCTCTTTGTGCCTCAGTGACCGGGAGTATCCCAGGCTGGGCCAGATGATTGTGGATTATGAAAACCCTCTGAAGAAGATGATGGAGGAGTTTGTCCCCCATGGGAAGGTAGTGCACTTACTGTCGTTAGCATGTTAGCACACTGAACTCCGTCAGGGGGGGTTAAACCAGGACCTGAACGTCACGCTCATACATAACACATAGGAAATATACTGCAACATTACACTATACTACATGTAATATTACACTACTACATGCAACATTATACTATACTACATGTAATATTTCACTATACTACATGCAACATTACACTATACTACATGCAACATTACACTATACTACATGTAGTATTACACTATACTACATGCAACATTACACTATACTACATGCAACATTACACTATACTAATGCAACATTACACTATACTACATGCAACATTACACTATACTACATGCAATATTACACTATACTACATGCAACATTACGCTATACTACATGTAATATTACACTATACTAATGCAACATTACACTACTACATGCGACATTACACTATACTACATGTAACATTACACTATACTACATGCAACATTACACTATACTACATGCAACATTACGCTATACTACATGTAATATTACACTATACTAATGCAACATTACACTACTACATGCGACATTACACTATACTACATGTAATATTACACTATACTACATGCAACATTACACTATACTACATGTAATATTACACTATACTACATGCAACATTACACTATACTACATGCAATATTACACTACTACATGCAACATTACACTATACTACATGCAACATTACACTATACTACATGCAACATTACACTATACTACATGTAATATTACACTATACTACATGCAACATTAGATTATACTACCTGCAACATTACACTATACTACATGCAACATTACACTATACTACATGCAACATTACATTATACTACATGCAATATTACACTATACTAATGCACAAGTACACTATACTACATGCAACATTACACTATACTACATGCAACATTACACTATACTACCGGTACATGTAATATTACACTATACTACATGCAACATTACACTATACTACATGTAATATTACACTACTACATGCAACATTACACTATACTACATGTAATATTACACTATACTACATGAAACATTAGATTATACTACCTGCAACATTACACTATACTACATGCAATATTACATTATACTACATGCAACATTACACTATACTACATGCAACATTACATTATACTACATGCAACATTACACTATACTACATGCAATATTACACTATACTACATGCAATATTACATTATACTACATGCAACATTACACTATACTACATGCAATATTACACTATACTACATGCAACATTACATTATACTACATGTGACATTACACTATACTACATGCAACATTACACTATACTACATGCAACATTACATTATACTACATGCAACATTACACTATACTACATGCAACATTACATTATACTACATGCAACATTACACTATACTACATGCAACATTACATTATACTACATGCAACATTACACTATACGACATGCAATATTACACTAAACTAATGCAACATTACACTATACGACATGCAATATTGCACCATACTACATGCAATATTACACTATACTAATGCAACATTATACTATACTAATGCAACATTACACTATACTACATGCAATATTACACTATACTACATGCACTATGAACACTGCAACATTGTAGTGCAATACAATATAGTAGACTAGTGCAACATTACAGTATACTACATGCAATACAACATACAGTTAGGTCCATAAATATTTGGACATTACATTACATTACAGTATACTACATGCAGTACAATATAGTAGAATAGTGCAATATTACAGTATACTACATGCAATACAATATAGTAGTATAGTGCAATATTACAGTATACTACATGCAATACAACATAGTAGAATAGTGCAATATTATAGTATACTACATGCAATACAATATACAGTACCGGTATACTAAAAGCAATACAATATAGTAGAATATCGCAATATTACAGTATACTACATGCAATACATCATAGTAGAATATTGCAATATTACAGTATACTACATGCAATATAATATACAGTATGCTAAAAGCAATACAATATAGTAGAATATCGCAATATTACAGTATACTACATGCAATACATCATAGTAGAATATTGCAATATTACAGTATACTACATGCAATACATCATAGTAGAATATTGCAATATTACAGTATACTACATGCAATACATCATTGTAGAATATTGCAATATTACAGTATACTATATGCGATACAATATAGTAGAATAGTGCAATATTACAGTATACTACATGCAATGCAATATAGTAGAATAGTGCATTATTACAGTATACTACATGCAATACAATATAGTAGAATAGTGCAATATTACAGTATAC
Organism: Nerophis lumbriciformis; assembly: GCF_033978685.3. Taxonomy (NCBI): domain Eukaryota; kingdom Metazoa; phylum Chordata; class Actinopteri; order Syngnathiformes; family Syngnathidae; genus Nerophis; species Nerophis lumbriciformis. Next base: position 5,849,299 of record NC_084549.2, read on the forward strand.
TACATGCAATACATCATAGTAGAATATTGCAATATTACAGTATACTACATGCAATACATCATAGTAGAATATTGCAATATTACAGTATACTACATGCAATACATAATAGTAGAATATTGCAATATTACAGTATACTATATGCGATACAATATAGTAGAATAGTGCAATATTATAGTATACTACATGCAATGCAATATAGTAGAATAGTGCATTATTACAGTATACTACATGCAATACAATATAGTAGAATAGTGCAATATTACAGTATACTACATGTAATACAATATAGTAGAATATTGCAATATTACAGTATACTATATGCGATACAATATAGTAGAATAGTGTAATATTACAGTATACTAAAAGCAATACAATATAGTAGAATAGTGCAATATTACATGAAGGTTGAGGTAAAAGTGTTTTAGTCAAAATAGAAAGTGCTAGGGGTTGTAGTCTGTCTGGTGTTCACGCCAGTTCCACGAGGCCACATTTAACATGGAACAGTTTTGGTGTCAGTCCCCATGACTGGTCTCTGTCGCCGTAGTCCCTGTCAGACGCTCTCATCAGTCTTCAGATGGTTTATCCCAGAAGGAATCTGTCGGCCGACCAGTGGAGGAATGCTCAGCTGCTCTCGCTCATCTCCGCTCCCTCCACCATGCTGAACCCTGCGCAGTCAGACACAGTGAGTGGCCTCTTTTGCCCTCGTTTACCATCAATTGAATCACCTCATGAGCGTGTCTCTCTTTCCAGATGCCCTGCGAATATTTATCTCTGGATGCAATGGAAAAATGGATTGTTTGTAAGTACCGAAGGCACCCAGTCCGCCCTTCGACCTGTGATGGATCGTGTCCTCTTCTTCCGTCCAGTCGGCTTCATCCTTTGTCACGCCGTGCTGAACAGCGATGCGGCGGCGTTGTCCTTGTGGAAGCTGGCGCTGCAAAGCTCCACCTGCCTGTGTCTGTTCAGGGATGAAGTCTTCCACATCCACAAGGCTGCTGAGGATCTCTTTGTCAACATCCGAGGGTAAGAGCGGACACACGAGTCCACGAGTCCGGGGTAAGTCAGAGGAGCTTGCCCCCAACGTCACAGCATGGTGCATTCTGTCGCCATGCTGAAAGAAAACATTGTCAGCAAAAACAAGTGAAAATACTTCTCTGCCTCCTGACTACTGTTGACGTGCCTTTGAGCAAGGCACGCGGTCACCGTTTGAACGCTATACACTATGCAATATTACACTATACTACATGCAATATTACACTATACTACATGCAACATTACACTATACTACATGCAACATTACACTATACTACATGCAACATTACACTATACTACATGCAATATTACACTATACTACATGCAATATTACACTATACTACATGCAATATTACACTATACTACATGCAATATTACACTATACTACATGCAATATTACACTACTACATGCAACACAATACAGTGGAATACTGCAATATTACACTATACTACATGCAATATTACACTATACTACATGCAATATTACACTACTACATGCAACACAATACAGTGGAATACTGCAATATTACACTATACTACATGCAACATTACACTATACTACATGCAACATTACACTATACTACATGCAACACATTATAGTGGAATACTGCAATATTACACTACACTACATGCAACACAATATAGTGGAATACTGCAATATTACACTATACTACATGCAACACAATACAGTGGAATACTGCAATATTACACTACACTACATGCAACACAATATAGTGGAATACTGCAATATTACACTATACTACATGCAATATTACACTACTACATGCAACACAATACAGTGGAATACTGCAATATTACACTATACTACATGCAACATTACACTATACTACATGCAACATTACACTATACTACATGCAACACATTATAGTGGAATACTGCAATATTACACTACACTACATGCAACACAATATAGTGGAATACTGCAATATTACACTATACTACATGCAACACAATACAGTGGAATACTGCAATATTACACTACACTACATGCAACACAATATAGTGGCATACTGCAATATTACACTATACTACATGCAACATTACACTATACTACATGCAACATTACACTATACTACATGCAACATTACACTATACTACATGCAACATTACACTATACTACATGCAACATTACACTATACTACATGCAACATTACACTATACTACATGCAATATTACACTATACTACAAGCAATATTACACTATACTACATGCAACATTAGAATATACTACATGCAAACATTACACTATACTACATGCAACATTACACTATACTACATGCAATATTACACTATACTACATGCAATATTACACTATACTACCTACAATATTACACTATACTACATGCAATATTACACTATACTACATGCACCATTACACTACTACATGCAACATTACACTATACTACATGCAACATTACACTATACTACATGTAATATTACACTATACTACATGCAACATTACACTATACTACATGCAATATTAGCCTCCTGTAATTGGATATGTACAACACAATAACTACAGCAGAGCATGTAGTAAGTAAATTTACAAAAATAAAAAAGGCTGCTCCCATCGGCCACCAAGAGGCACTGTGCTGTGATATTGTTGTCAACTTGCATTACTGCAATGAGAGACAATATTGTGTGTATACAGTACAGGCCAAAAGTTTGGACACACCTTCTCATTCAGTGGGTTTTCTTTATTTTCATGACTATTTACATGGTAGATTGTCACATCGAAACTATGAATGAACACATGTGGAGTTATGTACTTAACAAAAAAAGGTGAAATAACTGAAAACATGTTTTATATTCTAGTTTCTACAAAATAGCCACCCATTGCTCTGATTACTGTTTTGCACACTCTTGGCATTCTCTCGATGAGCTTCAAGAGGTAGTGAAATGGAAATGGTTTTCACTTCACAGGTGTCATAGTTTTGATGTGACAATCTACAATGTAAATAGTCATGAAAATAAAGAAAACGCATTGAATGAGAAGGTGTGTCCAAACTTTTGGCCTGTACTGTATGTGTAATCTAAATATACAGGTAAAAGCCAATAAATTAGAATATTTTGAAAAACTTGATTTATTTCAGTAATTGCATTCAAAAGGTGTAAATTGTACATTATATTTATTCATTGCACACAGACTGATGCATTCAAATGTTTATTTCATTTAATTTTGATGATTTGAAGTGGCAACAAATGAAAATCCAAACTTCCGTGTGTTACAAAATTAGAATATTACTTAAGGCTAATACAAAAAAGGGATTTTTAGAAATGTTGGCCAACTGAAAAGTATGAAAATGAAAAATATGAGCATGTACAATACTCAATACTTGGTTGGAGCTCCTTTTGCCTCAATTACTGTGTTAATGCGGCGTGGCATGGAGTCGATGAGTTTCTGGCACTGCTCAGGTGTGATGAGAGCCCAGGTTGCTCTGATAGTGGCCTTCAACTCTTCTGCGTTTTTGGGTCTGGCATTCTGCATCTTCCTTTTCACAATACCCCACAGATTTTCTATGGGGCTAAGGTCAGGGGAGTTGGCGGGCCAATTTAGAACAGAAATACCATGGTCCGTAAACCAGGCACGGGTAGATTTTGCGCTGTGTGCAGGCGCCAAGTCCTGTTGGAACTTGAAATCTCCATCTCCATAGAGCAGGTCAGCAGCAGGAAGCATGAAGTGCTCTAAAACTTGCTGGTAGACGGCTGCGTTGACCCTGGATCTCAGGAAACAGAGTGGACCGACACCAGCAGATGACATGGCACCCCAAACCATCACCCAACCATGCAAATTTTGCATTTCCTTTGGAAATCGAGGTCCCAGAGTCTGGAGGAAGACAGGAGAGGCACAGGATCCACGTTGCCTGAAGTCTAGTGTAAAGTTTCCACCATCAGTGATGGTTTGGGGTGCCATGTCATCTGCTGGTGTCGGTCCACTCTGTTTCCTGAGATCCAGGGTCAACGCAGCCGTCTACCAGCAAGTTTTAGAGCACTTCATGCTTCCTGCTGCTGACCTGCTCTATGGAGATGGAGATTTCAAGTTCCAACAGGACTTGGCGCCTGCACACAGCGCAAAATCTACCCGTGCCTGGTTTACGGACCATGGTATTTCTGTTCTAAATTGGCCCGCCAACTCCCCTGACCTTAGCCCCATAGAAAATCTGTGGGGTATTGTGAAAAGGAAGATGCAGAATGCCAGACCCAAAAACGCAGAAGAGTTGAAGGCCACTATCAGAGCAACCTGGGCTCTCATAACACCTGAGCAGTGCCAGAAACTCATCGACTCCATGCCACGCCGCATTAACGCAGTAATTGAGGCAAAAGGAGCTCCAACCAAGTATTGAGTATTGTACATGCTCATATTTTTCATTTTCATACTTTTCAGTTGGCCAACATTTCTAAAAATCCCTTTTTTGTATTAGCCTTAAGTAATATTCTAATTTTGTGACACACGGAATTTTGGATTTTCATTTGTTGCCATTTCAAATCATCAAAATTAAATGAAATAAACATTTGAATGCATCAGTCTGTGTGCAATGAATAAATATAATGTACAAGTTACACCTTTTGAATGCAATTACTGAAATAAATCAAGTTTTTCAAAATATTCTAATTTACCGGTACTGGCTTTTACCTGTATGTGTATAAATATATATGTGTGTAAATAATGACATGTATTTGACAGGTACAACAAGCGCATCAATGACATCAGAGAATGCAAGGAGCAGGCTCTGTCTCATTCGTAAGAATCTATCCCAACTGCACTTCCACATTATTTTTCTCCCTCAAACTAATTCCTTTCATCACCTACTTTCCTCTTTTCAACCGACATATCAGCGACCTGCTCTTATGTTTCTCAGGGATTTTAACCCACGACTTCCTTACGCTGTCTTTATCTTTTCCTCATTTCCTTCTCTGTACTTAATCTGTCCCCCGCTTTCATCTTTGTTCCCGTTCATCCACCATCGCTGTCTCGTACTCACTTTGCTGCCCTCAATGTGTCAAAACAATCTTGCGGCTGCTGTGTTCTGACGTGTCCTCCGTTCTGCCGCTTTACAGAGGCTCCATGCACCGAGAGAGGCGCAAATTCCTCAGGTCCGCTCTCAAGGAGCTGGCCACCGTCTTAGCGGACCAGCCAGGGCTGTTGGGCCCAAAGGTAGTTAGCACACAATGCAATGGAAAAAACACTTAAGGAGACATGCACTATTTCAAAGCATCATTCGCAATGACTCTGTGAGACAAGAAAAGGTTATTTTTCAGTTTTTTTTAAAAACACCATCAATAGGTGACTAACAGTGTAGCAGTGTAATGGGCGTCATCTATAGCGCCCAAAAAGCCCTCTATTTAAAACATCCAAAAACCACAAACAATACTCAATTTACATACCGTGACCTGCATATTAATCAAGTATTAGCGACATTGTTATTGTAAGAGCTAACACAGAGGAACTACTTTTATTAACACAACAGATTGCTCATGGAAGAAGTATTGCGGCTGCTGCATCACTTCTGAGTTGGTAGAAGGTCATTCTAGATTTTAAACCTTGTCTCTCACGTTCATAGTAGAAAGTTGTGGACATCAGCCGAAAACTTTGACTTTCAATTCATACCCGTAGGACAATGCAGGAAGACGTGGCAAAATGCTCGTTTTCTCTGAGCTTTTTTTTCTCTTTAACCTGAAAGAATTATGATAATCACCTAAGCAGGGAACACAAGTATTGTGCTGAAAGATACAACCATCCCATCAGTTTTAATGCTTTCCATGGGAATTAATGGGAATAAACATTGAATGCAACATTACACTATACTACAAGCATACTACGTGTATGGCGGGGATGGCGTTCTGCTGACCTCGACTGCGGATGTTGTGGATCGGTGGAGGGAATACTTCGAAGACCTCCTCAATCCCACCAACACGTCTTCTTATGAGGAAGCAGTGCCTGGGGAGTCTGTGGTGGGCTCTCCTATTTCTGGGGCTGAGGTTGCTTAGGTAGTTAAAAAGCTCCTCGGTGGCAAGGCCCCAGGGGTAGATGAGATCCGCCCAGAGTTCCTTAAGGCTCTGGATGCTGTGGGGCTGTCTTGGTTGACAAGACTCTGCAGCATCGCGTGGACATCGGGGGCGGTACCTCTGGATTGGCAGACCGGGGTGGTGGTTCCTCTCTTTAAGAAGGGGAACCGGAGGGTGTGTTCTAACTATCGTGGGATCACACTCCTCAGCCTTCCCGGTAAGGTCTATTCAGGTGTACTGGAGAGGAGGCTACGCCGGATAGTCGAACCTCGGATTCAGGAGGAACAGTGTGGTTTTCGTCCTGGTCGTGGAACTGTGGACCAGCTCTATACTCTCGGCAGGGTCCTTGAGGGTGCATGGGAGTTTGCCCAACCAGTCTACATGTGTTTTGTGGACTTGGAGAAGGCATTCGACCGTGTCCCTCGGGAAGTCCTGTGGGGAGTGCTCAGAGAGTATGGGGTATCGGACTGTCTGATTGTGGCAGTCCGCTCCCTGTATGCTCAGTGCCAGAGCTTGGTCCGCATTGCCGGCAGTAAGTCGGACACGTTTCCAGTGAGGGTTGGACTCCGCCAAGGCTGCCCTTTGTCACCGATTCTGTTCATAACTTTTATGGACAGAATTTCTAGGCGCAGTCAAGGCGTTGAGGGGATCTGGTTTGGTGGCTGCAGGATTAGGTCTCTGCTTTTTGCAGATGATGTGGTCCTGATGGCTTCATCTGGCCAGGATCTTCAGCTCTCACTGGATCGGTTCGCAGCCGTGTGTGAAGCAACTGGGATGAGAATCAGCACCTCCAAGTCCGAGTCCATGGTTCTCGCCCGGAAAAGGGTGGAGTGCCATCTCCGGGTTGGGGAGGAGATCTTGCCCCAAGTGGAGAAGTTCAAGTACCTTGGAGTCTTGTTCACGAGTGAGGGAAGAGTGGATCGTGAGATCGACAGGCGGATCGGTGCGGCGTCTTCAGTAATGCGGACGCTGTATCGATCCGTTGTGGTGAAGAAGGAGCTGAGCCGGAAGGCAAAGCTCTCAATTTACCGGTCAATCTACGTTCCCATCCTCACCTATGGTCATGAGCTTTGGGTTATGACCGAAAGGACAAGATCACGGGTACAAGCGGCCGAAATGAGTTTCCTCCGCCGGGTGGCGAGGCTCTCCCTTAGAGATAGGGTGAGAAGCTCTGCCATCCGGGGGGAGCTCAAAGTAAAGCCGCTGCTCCTCCACATCGAGAGGAGCCAGATGAGGTGGTTCGGGCATCTGGTCAGGATGCCACTCGAACGCCTCCCTAGGGAGGTGTTTAGGGCACGTCCGACCGGTAGGAGGCCGCGGGGAAGACCCAGGACACGTTGGGAAGACTATGTCTCCCGGCTGGCCTGGGAGCGCCTCGGGGTCCCACAGGAAGAGCTGGACGAAGTGGCTGGGGAGAGGGAAGTCTGGGCTTCCCTGCTTAGGCTGCTGCCCCCGCGACCCGACCTCGGATAAGCGGAAGAAGATGGATGGATGGATGGAAACATTGAATGCAACATGCTAGACCTTGCAGTATGATTATTAGCTAAAACAACCTGATTTAATGCAAATTCAGTAGAATTTCAACCCTGCACTGTGCATTCCTCCATCATTCTATGTTTTACATACCACCGTATTTTCCAAGTTGTAGAGTTAAAGTTAGTCACACACACACTAGGTGTGGTGAAATTACTCTTTGCGTTTGACCCACCCCCTTGTTCCAGGTGAGGGGAACAGTGAGCAGCAGCGGTGGCCACGCTCGGGAGTCATTTGTTTTGTGATTTAACCCCAAATTCCAACCCTTGCTGCTGAGTGCCTGCAAAATTAGCTTTAAAAAAGTGTTAAATTAGCTATAAAAAAAAAAAAAGTTAGCATATGTCAAATTCCAAGATTTATGGCTTTGGGGACATTGTACAGTAAGTGATTGTCTCAATATGTTTGTATATCTTGTTTAGCACTTAGCAATACGGCTCCATGATGCTTAGTGTTTGACTAAAGCTGCATCTGTTTAGCACACAGCTTCTAAAACCTGTAGATCAGGGGTGCTCACACTTTTTCTGCAGGCGAGCTACTTTTCAATTGATCAAGTCGTGGGGATCTACCTCATTCATATATATCATTTATATTTACTTATTTATGAAATATATGTTTTTGTTAATAAGTTAAAGGTGTTTAATGATAATGCAAGCATGTTTAACACATATAGTTAATATTGTTAATAAATTAAAGGTGTTTAATGATGATGCAATCATGTTTAACACATAATTAATATTGTTAATAAATTAAAGGTGTTTAATGATAATACAAGAATGTTTAATACATATAGTTAATATTGTTAATAAATTAAAGGTGTTTAATGATAATACAAGTATGTTTAATACATATAGTTAATATTGTTAACAAGTTAAAGGTGTTTAAAGATAATGCAAGCATGTTTAATACATATTGTTAATATTGTTAACAAGTTAAAGGTGTTTAATGATAATACAAGCACGTTTAATACATATAGTTAATATTATTAATAAGTTAAAGGTGTTTAAAGATAATACAAGCATGTTTAACACATATAGTTAATATTGTTAACAAGTTAAAGGTGTTTAATGATAATACAAGCATGTTTAACACATATAGTTAATATTGTTAACAAGTTAAAGGTGTTTAAAGATAATGCAAGCATGTTTAACACATATAGTTAATATTGTTAACAAGTTAAAGGTGTTTAATGATAATACAAGCATGTTTAACACATATAGTTAATATTGTTAATAAGTTAAAGGTGTTTAAAGATAATGCAAGCATGTTTAACACATATAGTTAATATTGTTAACAAGTTAAGGTGTTTAAAGATAAAACAAGCATGTTTAACACATATAGATTCCTTTCTTTCATGAAGACAAGAATATAAGTTGGTGTATTACCTGATTCTGATGACTTGCATTGATTGGAATCAGACAGTGGTGCTAAAAACGTCCGCATTTTCGAATGGAGGAGAAAAAAGTCCTCCTTTCTGTCCTATACCACATGAAAGTGGTTGGTTTTTGGCATCTTATTTGTCCAGCTTCCGTACTCCTTTGTATACACTTTACAAGAAATGCATTGTCGGCAAACTCCGTAGCTTGCTAGCTTGTGCACGCCAGCTTTCTGAGACTCTTGTTTTGTTAGCGCAACTGTGCAGTCGGTCTTTGGAGTTTTGACGACAGGTACGGCGCCAGAGTCTGTTAAAATAAAGTGTTTCTCGCCTTCCAGTCGGTAATTTTAATGAGCTGGCAGCAGCCAGCGTCATCTCAGAAGACCCTCGGGTGCCGTGAATGTCAATCAAGTGACGAAAGTGACGTCATAGGGAAGATTTATGATCGCTCATTTTTAGGACTATTTTTTTTAATGCCTGGCTGGTGATCGACTGACACACCCTCCGAGATCGACCGGTAGCTCGCGATCGACGTAATGAGCACCCCTGCTGTAGATCATCCTCCTTATATTCAGGTTCAAAAATAGAAGTTTTTGGATCATCATTTGTTCCAAAGTAGTCTTTGCTGTCTCTCATCAAGTCTGCCATGATTAGTAGTACTAGAAATAGCCAATGTTGCAATGTGCTTTGTGAAATCAGTACGCCCAAAAATCAGTGTTTTGGCAATGCTTAAAATGATCAAAACATGTAAATATTACATGTAATAATGAATGTTACTACATTACATACATACATGAACATGGGGAGTGGGCCTTCGAGTGCATGAAAAGAGAAAGAGGTGTGTTCTAGTCACACAGGGATTGCAGTTTACTGAAAGAAGCACAAAAAGTGACATGAAAACGTTTGACTTCTGCAAATGTTCAAGGTCTGTGCAAATGTGCTCCAACTAAGCGCAGACTCTCTCTGTCCTCCTAGGCATTGTTTGTGTTCATGGCATTGTCGTTTGCCCGCGACGAGATCATCTGGTTGCTTCGACATGCGGACAACATCCAGAAGAAAAGCACAGATGACTTCATTGACAAGTATGCGGCACAAATGTGGTACTTGAGCAAGCCCTCGACGTGAGTTGTCGTCTGTTTGTAGACACCTTGCAGAGTTGATCTTCTACATGGAGGAGCTGCGAGCTCATGTCAGGAAGTACGGCCCAGTCATGCAGCGATACTACGTGCAGTACCTGTCGGGGTTCGATGCCGTTGTTCTCAACGAGCTGGTGCAGGTACAATGAACACCTTTTGTCAGGTTTAAAGGGGAACATTATCACCAGACCTATGTAAGCGTCAATATATACCTTGATGTTGCAGAAAAAAGACCATATATTTTTTTAACCGATTTCCGAACTCTAAATGGGTGAATTTTGGCGAATTAAACGCCTTTCTATTATTCGCTCTCGGAGCGATGACGTCACAACGTGACGTCACATCGGGAAGCAATCCGCCATTTTCTCAAACACATTACAAACACCAAGTCAAATTAGCTCTGTTATTTTCCGTTTTTTCGACTGTTTTCCGTACCTTGGAGACATCATGCCTCGTCGGTGTGTTGTCGGAGGGTGTAACAACACGAACAGGGACGGATTCAAGTTGCACCAGTGGCCCAAAGATGCCAAAGTGGCAAGAAATTGGACGTTTGTTCCGCACACTTTACCGACGAAAGCTATGCTACGACAGAGATGGCAAGAATGTGTGGATATCCTGCGACACTCAAAGCAGATGCATTTCCAACGATAAAGTCAAAGAAATCTGCCGCCAGACCCCCATTGAATCTGCCGGAGTGTGTGAGCAATTCAGGGACAAAGGACCTGGGTAGCACGGCAAGCAATGGCGGCAGTTTGTTCCCGCAGACGAGCGAGCTCAACCCCCTGGATGTCTTGGCTCACACCGTCCCTTATGCCACCGAAGATGATCAAGAGAAGAATATCGAGCCTAGCTTCCCTGGCCTGCTGACATGAGGGTATGTCTACAGAATATATTAATTGATGAAAATTGGGCTGTCTGCACTCTCAAAGTGCATGTTGTTGCCAAATGTATTTCATATGCTGTAAACCTAGTTCATAGTTGTTAGTTTCCTTTAATGCCAAACAAACACATACCAATCGTTGGTTAGAAGGCGATCGCCGAATTCGTCCTCGCTTTCTCCCGTGTCGCTGGCTGTCGTGTCGTTTTCGTCGGTTTCGCTTGCATACGGTTCAAACCGATATGGCTCAATAGCTTCAGTTTCTTCTCCAATTTCGTTTTCGCTACCTGCCTCCACACTACAACCATCCGTTTCAATACATGCGTAATCTGTTGAATCGCTTAAGCCGCTGAAATCCGAGTCTGAATCCGAGCTAATGTCGCTATAGCTTGCTGTTCTATGCGCCATGTTTGTTTGTGTTGGCATCACTATGTGACGTCACAGGAAAATGGACGGGTGTATATAACGATGGTTAAAATCAGGCACTTTGAAGCTTTTTTTAGGGATATTGCGTGATGGGTAAAATTTTGGAAAAAAACTTCGAAAAATAAAATAAGCCACTGGGAACTGATTTTTAATGGTTTTAACCCTTCTGAAATTGTGATAATGTTCCCTTTTAAGCACTGAACTATCTATTAAACAGAACAAGAAGCAAGGAATCAGGCAGAGACGGAGTTCAATTTTGCTCATGTGGAGAACGCATGGTGCTGCACACTCATTTACAGTCTCACCCCACGCTCTGAGGAACAGCCCACGCGCCCCCCATTCTATTCAGGAGTTCCCTAGTTACATCGCTGAGGCTGCCTCTAAAGGGAGGGGTCACATATTATGCAAGCAGTTCAGTAGACACAATACGTGATTATTCAAAACTGAAATGTGCTGAGCCTTGTGATTTCGCCCTATCTCTGCTTTGTCTGCTCGGAGTTGTCTTATCTTTGTTGAGGTACTCGAGGTCCGTCCTTGGCTGAAAAACAGAAACATCTGCGGCGAGGCAACTCCTAACTTGCAGTGGAAGATAACAAGTTATGTGCCTTTGCACGAAAAGAATAAGTACAGCTTGAGCACATTAAATAATAACTAGAGCAACGGCCTTTAAGCATAAGAGTTGTGTGATAACTTATATATAATTATTCTAACACTTTTCTTCAACAGGGGGTCGTTCATTTGGAGTTGATTGCCATGTAAATGTTTTTCAAGACACCAACATTGATCCAACACATTGTAGTGAAAAGATCAAGGAGTAAAAAAAATTATTTCACTCAGTAGGACTTTGTATTTGAAGATCTTTTTGCTGGCTGCAAAACCGGTTTACCTTTGAGTACCAGTAGAGTAACTTCACCTAAGCCAGGGGTCGGCAACCCGCGGCCCCGGAGCCGCATGCGGCTCTTTGATCACTCTGATGCGGCTCAGCAGCTTACTTGCTGAACCCCCCAATTTTCCCGTGAGACTTCCGGATTTCAGTGCCTCTCGCAGAAAACTCCCGGGATTAATATTGACCGATTTTCACCCTTTCGGCTACAATAAGGGCGTGCCATGATGGTACAACATTTGGCCCCCTCTAAATTCTGTATAACAGCGTGTCAGTCCATCACTTGTTATACAATATACGTTTTCTGCTTGCACACGTACATGACAGCAAGGCATACTTGTTCAACAGCCACACAGGTTACACTGACGGTGGTCATATAAAACAACTTTAACACTCTTACTAATAATGCGTCACACTTTGAACCAAAACCAAACAAGAATGACAAACACATTTCGAGAGAACATCTGCACCTTAACACAACATAAACACAACAGAACAAACACCCAGAATCCCATGCAGCCCTGACTCTTCCGGGCTACATTATACACTCCTGCTACCACCAAACCCCCCCCCCCCCCCCTCTCTCTCTCTCTGTGCGTCGGTTGAGGTGGGCGGGGTTTGGTAGCGGGGGGGTGTATAATGTATCCCGGAAGAGTTAGGGCTGCATGGGATTCTGGGTATTTGTCCTGTTGTGTTTATGTTGTGTTACGGTGCAGATGTTCTCCCGAAATTTGTTTGTCATTCTTGTGTGGTGTGGGTTCACAGTGTGGCGCATTATTAGTAAGAGTGTTAAAGTTTGTTTTTTTTATACCGCCACCGTCAGTGTGACCTGTGTGGTTGTTGAACAAGTATGCCTTGCTGTTGCCTACGTGATCAAGCGGAAGCACCATACAACGTGTGGCTAATCAGGCACGCTGACTGAAGTGGGTGCTATATGCTGTACCATCACGGCACGTATGGCATTCACCTAAAACCCGCGTGCCGCACCAGCTTTCAAATTCCACATAAAGGTGTGGGCAGCGTGTCTGAGACCCCTGGTTATACATAGCACAAAGCAAAAAAAAAACTTTGTATGCAGTGTTATTTCATTTAAAATTTCAAAAAATGTTTGCGGCTCCCATTGTTTTCTATAATTTGTGAAACTGGTCAAAATGGCTCTTTGACTGGTAAAGGTTGCCGACCCCTGACCTAAGCAATACTAGGACTGGGCGATATGGACGAAAAAGTGTATCTCGATATATTTTTACCTAAACTCGATATTCACTTACACTTTCCATCATTGTAACTGAGCTACTGTGTTGAACAATTTCCCTTGTGGATCATTAAAGTTTGTCTAATGTCTAAGTCTAATATTCGATATATATTTGAGATATATTTTCCGGTGAAAGTATACATATGAAAATATTCATTTTTGAGTGAAATTGAAGTGAATGGCAACTGTACTGTAAACAGTCAGTGCCACTTTTATTAACCCAGTTAGTCAAGATGGGTATTAACAACACAGAAAATAAACTGTTTAAAGGCCTACTGAAATGCGATTTTCTTATTTAAACGGGGATAGCAGGTCCATTCTATGTGTCATACTTGATCATTTCGCGATATTGCCATATTTTTGCTGAAAGGATTTAGTAGAGAACATCGACGATAAAGTTCGCAACTTTTGGTCGCTGATAAAAAAGCCTTGCCTGTACCGGAAGTAGCAGACGATATGCGCGTGACGTCACAGGTTGTGGAGCTCCTTTCCTGCACTTTCATGTTCAGCGTGGTTTAGTACTCTCTGGATCCCTGCTTCTTCTCTCTATCAGTTCGTGGCTCATTGGCCTAGAAAACCTTGGCACATGTACACAACTCAACATGTTCATGGTTGCTCTTCTCTGTCCGCTAGAACCTGTCTGTGTGTCCAGAGGATGAGTCCATCATCATGTCTTCGTTCGTCAACACTATGACCTCCCTCAGTGTCAAACAAGGTGCAACTTCAGTACATTCTCTGTCACCATGGAGACCACAACTGTGCTAAGATGTTCTGCTCTGCCTTGCAGTGGAGGATGGCGAGGTGTTTGACTTCAGGGGCATGAGGCTCGACTGGTTCAGACTGCAGGTGACAAAGCAACTTTCCAAAACTATTTTCCAGATAAGAGACTCTAAAACGGATCAATAATTGAAGTTTTGGTGTAGAAAGGAAACATTGTAAGCCAAAAAGTGTCACATACAGTACATGCCAAAAAGTTTGGACACACCTTCTCATTCAATGTGTTTTCTTTATTTTCATGACTACCGTATTTTCCGCACTATTAGCCGCACCTAAAAACCACAAATTTACTCAAAAGCTGACAGTGCGGCTTATAACCCGGTGCGCTTTATATATGGATTAATATTAAGATTCATTTTCATAAAGTTTAGGTCTCGCAACTACGGTAAACAGCCGCCATCTTTTTTCCCCATAGAAGAGGAAGCGCTTCTTCTTCTACTGTAAGCAACCACCTGCCCCCGTAGAAGAAGAAGAAGCGCGCGGATATTACGTTTCATTTCCTTTGTGTGTTTACATCTGTAAAGACCACAAAATGGCTCCTACTAAGCGACAGGTTTCCGGTTCATGAAAAGACGCAATCTCTCCATCCGCACACGGACTACTATTTCACAGCAACTGCCTAAAGACTTTCAAGAAAAGCTGGCTACTTTCCGTGCATATTGTAAAAACAAGATAGCTGAAAAAAAGATCCGGCCAGAGAACATTATCAACATGGACGAGGTTCCATTGACTTTTGATATTCCTGTGAACCGCACTGTGGATACAACGGGAGCACGTACGGTGAATATTCGCACCACAGGGAATGAGAAGTCATCCTTCACTGTGGTTCTAGCTTGCCATGCTAATGGCCAGAAACTTCCACCCATGGTGATATTCAAAAGGAAGACCTTGCCAAAAGAGACCTTTCCAGCCGGCGTCATCATAAAAGCTAACTCGAAGGGATGGATGGATGAAGAAAAGATGAGCGAGTGGTTAAGGTAAGTTTACGCGAAGAGGCCGGGTGGCTTTTTTCACGCAGCTCCGTCCATGTTGATATACGACTCCATGCGCGCCCACATCACGCTGGTTTTTAATATATTATTAAAGTTTGACTGACCTATCTGACTGTTTTTTTTACATTCCCTTTAGCGCAGTTAGATGCGGCTTATAACACGGGGCGGCTTATAGGTGGACAAAGTTTTGAAATATGCCGTTCATTGAAGGCGCGGCTTATAACCCAGGGCGGCTTATGGTGCGGAAAATACGGTATTTACATTGTAGATTATCACTGAGGGCATCAAAACTATGAATGAACACATGTGGAGTCACGTACTTAACAAAAAAAAGATGAAATAGCTGAAAACATGTTTTATATTCTAGTTTCTTCAAAATAGCCTCCCTTTGCTCTGATTACTGCTTTGCATTCTCTCGATGAGCTTCAAGAGGTAGTCACCTGAAATGTATTTTACTTCACAGGTGTGCTTGTTTACAAACTGAAGGAATAATTCCCTGGACAGTTGAGGCCTTTTTGGGGAAAAAGCAAAGGATTTAAAAGAATAGCAGATTGCAGTTTTTTTGTTTAGTTAATGTGTACTATTGTCTTTGTGGTGATCAAACAAATGTATGCAATCAAAGGAAATAAGGAATTAGTTGAAATATTGTGTTGACTGTCAAGAGCACTGTGACTCACCATACATAGATTTAAAAATGTACAGTTTGTACATGTGATCTGCATCGGTATTGGTATCGGATGATCGGTATTGGAATCGGCAGCATAGTACCTTAACTGAAACAGCCTCAGCTGGAACTAACCCATGCTCCGAAATACAAAACCCAAAACCAGTGAAGTTGGCTCGTTGTGTAATTCGTAAATAAACACAGAATACAATGATTTGCAAATATTTTCCAACTTATATTCAATTGAATAAACTGAAGAGAGAAGATATTTACTGTTCGAACTGAGAAACTTAATTTTTTTTGCAAATAATCATTACCTTAGAATTTAATGGCAGCAACACATTGCAGAAAAGATGTCACAGGGGCATTTTTACCACTGTGTTACATGGCCTTTCCTTTTAACAACACTCCGTAAACGTTTGGGAACTGGGGAGACCAATTTTTGAAGCTTTTCAGGTAGAATTATATCCCATTCTTGCTTGATGTACAGCTTAAGTTGTCCGGGGTCTCCGTTGTGGTATTTTACGCTTCAAAATGCGCCACACACTTTCAATGGGAGACAGGTCTGGACTACAGGCAGGCCAGTCTAGTACTGTTGTAACTAGAGATGCGCGGTTTGCGGACACAACCGCGCATCGGGCGGTTGAAATAAAAAAAAATTAGATTTTATCCGCGGGTCGGGTCGGGCGGTTGAAATAAAAAAAAATTAGATTTTAAATAGATTCAGGCGGGTGGCAGTTAAACCAATTGGGAAATATATATACATAGTTAAATGTTGTTACCCACATACGAAAAACGAGCAGGCACCTGCAGCATATGCCACAACAGAAGAAGAAGAAAAAAAAGAGATGGACACTTTTACGGAGCGGAGAAGGGACGCCTCGCCGGGGTCCGGGACCGAGGCCCCTTCCCCCGAGAGGGCCCCACCGGGAGCCGTAGCTGAGGCGATCCGCGAGAAGGGCCCGACGCACGTCCAGGGTCACCACCGCGCCCACCGCACCGACACCCCGCCTCGTCCGCCTTCGCCGCGGCCGGCCGGTCGTGACAGCGTGGCACGCGAATGTCTGTGCTGCATTGGATCAGTCTCCTTTCTTTAACAGGCAAAAGCTTTATAACCTCACTAATGCCTTGCATCGTCTATATTAGATATATAACAAAGGGCGGGTACGGTTCTGATTAAATGTTAGATCGGGTGAATGGCGGATGGTTGACGACTTTCTGATGCGGTTGCGGATGAAATAATTGCCTATCCGCGCATCTCTAGTTGTAACACATTCAGAATGTGGCTTGGTATTGTCTTGCTGAAATAAGCAGGGGCGTCCATGAAAAAGACGTAGCTTGGATGGCAACATATGTTGCTCCAAAACCTGGAGCACAGATGCTGGCTTTTGAACTTTGCACCTAGAACAGTCCGAATGGTTCTTTTTCCTCTTTGGAATATAGGTTGAAAAGGATTTGCAAATCATTGTATTCTGTTTTTATTTACGATTTACACAACGTGCCAACTTCACTGGTTTTGGGTTTTGTAGCTCATGTTCATATAACTGCTCTTCAATTGTTTTGGTGTATTTAGAAAATGTTTCAATGTCTGCATGAGAAATGATCAGTTTGTAGCTGTATTCAAAGCTTGTCAAATGTTGTATTTGTATGCCATAAAATGTGATCTTGAAGTTGCGGGATGGTGTTTCCTCTGTACAGGCCTACACCAGCGTGTCCAAAGCTAGCCTGGGTATCGCCGACCACAAGGAGCTCGGCAAAATGATGAACACCATCATCTTCCACACCAAGATGGTGGACTCGCTTGTGGAGATGCTGGTGGAGACGTCAGACCTGTCCATATTCTGGTAAACAGTGCCGTGTTATTATAGCAGCAGTCACTTACTCACGTGAGAGATGCTGTCATGAAAACTCATTGTGTTTGTGTCTTCCCGCTTTGTGCAGCTTCTACAGTCGTGCTTTTGAAAAGATGTTCCAGCAGTGCTTAGAGCTTCCCTCGCAGAGCCGTCACTCCATCTGCTTCCCCTTGCTTTGCACACACTTCATGTCCTGCACGCACGAGCTGTGTCCCGAAGAGGTGAGCGGATGCACCTTGACACACTAAAACATAATAATAATAGATTTGATTTGCATTGCATTAAAATCTATTATTATTATTATTATTAGCATATTGATATAATCACCTTGTGTTGTGCAATTTGCTTGGTCCTACAGCGTCATCACATAGGAGACCGCAGCTTGTCGTTGTGTAACATGTTTTTGGATGAGATGGCCAAACAAGCCCGAAATCTGATCACTGATATCTGCACTGAACAATGTACCCTCAGTGACCAGGTAGGAAGACACACCTACAGTATTAATGTTGTCATTGCAGATACAAGTCTCAGTCAATAAATCAACACTTTTAGCAAAACATACAGTGGGGCAAAAAAGTATTTAGTCAGCCACCGATGTGCAAGTTCTCCCACTGATGATGACAGAGGTCTGTAATTTTCATCATAGGTTCACTTCAACTGTGAGAGACAGAATGTGAAAAAAAAATCCAGGAATTCACTTTGTAGGATTTTTAAATAATTTATTTGTAAATTATGGTGGAAAATAAGTATTTGGTCAATAACAAAAATTCAACTCAATACTTTGTAATATAACCTTTGTTGGCAATAACAGAGGTCAAACGATTACTATAGGTCTTTACCAGGTTTGCACACACAGTAGCTAGTATTTTGGCCCATTCCTCCATGCAGATCTTCTTGAGAGCAGTGATGTGTTGGGGCTGTCGCCGAGCAACACGGACTTTCAACTCCCTCCACAGATTTTCTATGGGGTTGAGGTCTGGAGACTGGCTAGGCCACTCCAGGACTTTCAAATGCTTCTTACGGAGCCACTCCTTCGTTGCCCGGGCGGTGTGTTTGGGATCATTGTCATGCTGGAAGACCCAGCCACAAAAAATCCAGGAATTCACATTGTAGGATTTTTAAAGAATTTATTTGTAAATTATGGTGGAAAATAAGTATTTGGTCACTTCAAACAAGGAAGATCTCTGGCTCTCACAGACCTGTAACTTCTTTAAGAAGCTCTTCTGTCCTCCACTCGTTACCTGTATTAATGGCACCTGTTTGAACTCGTTATCTGTATAAAAGACACCTGTCCACAGCCTCAAACAGTCAGACTCCAAACTCCTCTATGGCCAAGACCAAAGAGCTGTCGAAGGACACCAGGAAAAGAATTGTAGACCTGCACCAGACTGTGAAGAGTGAATCTACAATAGGCAAGCAGCTTGGTGTAACAAAATCAACTGTGGGAGCAAATATCAGAAAATGGAAGACATACAAGACCACTGATAATCTCCCTTGATCTGGGGCTCCACGCAAGATCTCATCCCGTGGGGTCAAAATGATCATGAGAACGGTGAGCAAAAATCCCAGAACCACACGGGGGAACCTGGTGAATGACCTGCAGAGAGCTGGGACCAAAGTAACAAAGGTTACCATCAGTAACATACTACGCCGACAGGGAATCAAATCCTGCGGTGCCAGACGTGTCCCCCTGCTTAAGCCAGTGCATGTCCAGGCCCGTCTGAAGTTTGCCAGAGAGTACATGGATGATACAGCAGAAGATTGGGAGAATGTCATGTGGTCAGATGAAACCAAAATAGAACTTTTTGGTATAAACTCAACTCGTCATGTTTGGAGGAAGAAGAATACTGAGTTGCATCCCAAGAACACCATACCTACTGTGAAGCATGGGGGTGGAAACATCATGCTTTGGGGCTGTTTTTCTGCTAAGGGGACAGGCCGACTGATCCGTGTTAAGGAAAGAATGAATGGGGCCATGTATCGTGAGATTTTGAGCCAAAACCTCCTTCCATCAGTGAGAGCTTTGAAGATGAAACATGGCTGGGTCTTCCAGCATGACAATGATCCCAAACACACCGCCCGGGCAACGAAGGAGTGGCTCCGTAAGAAGCATTTGAAAGTCCTGGAGTGGCCTAGCCAGTCTCCAGACCTCAACCCCATAGAAAATCTGTGGAGGGAGTTGAAAGTCCGTGTTGCTCGGCGACAGCCCCAAAACATCACTGCTCTCAAGAAGATCTGCATGAAGGAATGGGCCAAAATACCAGCTACTGTGTGTGCAAACCTGGTAAAGACCTATAGTAATCGTTTGACCTCTGTTATTGCCAACAAAGGTTATATTACAAAGTATTGAGTTGAATTTTTGTTATTGACCAAATACTTATTTTCCACCATACTTTACAAATAAATTATTTAAAAATCCTACAAAGTGAATTCCTGGATTTTTTTTTCACATTCTGTCTCTCACAGTTGAAGTGTACCTATGATGAAAATTACAGACCTCTGTCATCATTTTAAGTGGGAGAACTTGCACAATTGGTGGCTGACTAAATACTTATTTACCCCACTGTAACAGACATCCTGTAATACTGTAAAGTGAAGGACCTGAGAGTATTCTGATTGAAACATTTAAAATAAGGGTTATGATTTCGAATAATATAACAATCAAAACCCGAATTGTCATATTTCAACAACAACAAAAATCAAGTTTTTCCTCAATAAGACATTTAACATCTTAGATAGCATTTTCCCTTTCAAGATTGGAATATTTTTAGCACATAAATTGTTTTAAAAACCAGAGGCTTCTGGTTGTTTTCTTTTTAAGGTTTTGAAACAGCTTGCCCCTCCGCCTTTATAGATTTTTACGCAGAAAAAAATAACCAGGGTTTTCCCCTACATGTAATTGAACGTGGCGCACCGCCACGGCAAAATAAAAGCCGCCACATCTTCAAAATATTTATATATTTTTTTCACATTAAAAAAAATGTAAGTATTATATTGTATAATTGGATATACTGTATAAAGTCTAGTATTTACGTTTTATTGACCATAATACGTTTGAAGAATGTCTCAAATATAAAAATGCTTTATTTGGAAAAAAAACATTCATTCTGTAAAATTGTGTCGCTTTTGTTTAGTTTATACCAAACTATATTATCAATTTAATGTATGTGTATAAATCATGTACTTTCCTTCCTGTGCTTAGTTTTACAGTGACTTCATTGTGGAGAATATCAATAAACCGGAAGTTATTTTATCATATGTACTTCAAAGGACGGTCTACGTATTTGGCAAACTAAATTACAACATTCAGGGAGGGCAGAATATAGTGTGGCCTATGTTACCTTTTACAATAAGCAGCAGCAATTGAAAAATGGAGCAAAACAATATGATATAGTTAAACATATGTTATAACAATAACACAGATTTGTCTTTAAATATATGGAAAGCATTTCTTTAGCCTTTTTTAAAAGTAAATATGTGCATCATTGCCAATCAAATTAGTCATGATGTCATAAATATGAGGATATCATATTGACCCTGCCCCTAGCCACGCCCCCACACTAACCCACTACAGTGTTACCAAGGGGTGATTGTAGAATCCAGCGATGTAGTGCTAAACTTAGTCAGATGTTTGCATCATTGTCTGTCAATTGTATCAGAGGCATGTAGGCTTGGAACTCTACCAGATCAAAACTATAACAACCTTTATAAAACAATGTTTCAAGACAAACCACGCTCATGTGTTATGTGCACTATGAGTTGATCACCTTTGATGTTTTTTTTAGTATAAGCCCTTAACCAACCTAACGCTCCCCAAACTCTTGAGAACACGTGTCGCAAGGGTGTGTGATCCATGAGCGTGCCAATCAAGCCGAAGATTCTATCAGCTTTGGCACTTTCATGCCGCCCACATGCTGTATGAACACCGAACCATCGATCATCAGTACCTGGCTTTTGTACTTCAAAGCACCATTGGTGAACAGTCTTACTGCCTCGGTGTCATTGCTCTTCCTTTCTGATGGACTGAAACTTGTGCAGGTTTTCTTGTGCTTTGCATAAGAAACCCTTTGATTGATTTTAATTTTGCTTTTATATTCTTTCATTTCACTTTGTTGTCTGTGAAGCACTTTGAGTCTGCCTTGTGTATGAAAAGTCCTATACAAATAAATTTGCCTTGCCTGGTGTTGTTTTCGGTGGTTGGGTTTTTCTCCACCTCTTCTGTTGCTTTTGTAGCTTCATCTTCTATGGCCTGGAGTTCTTCAGACCAATTCAGTTTGTAGTTCTTTCGAGCACCTCTTGGTACTGTGGTCTTTGCTGCACTCAAGAAGCTTTGATTGAAGTGTGCTACCGTTTTGTTGACTTTCCAGCCATTTGCATACCTGCCAACTACTCCGGTTTTCCCGTAATTAATACGGTTTTCATCAACCTATTCCGGGTTACGGTTGCAGTGATTAAAAAATACGTTTTTTCATTAATTAAAAAAAATTAAGTTTTATTCACGAAATCGCGTAACAACAATGACAATCGACACTGCTTCCCGTAACTTCCTATCGAGCCATTCCGAATGCCATGCGCGAGGCTATTTATAGCACCGCTGCCAAGCACGAGGCACCTGTTGCCCATTGTTTCCAAACGAGCGAACGATCATGGAATCAGCCGGAGAAAAATCGCAAACGAGTCTTAAACCGAAAAGAAAACTGCAGTCATTCCGTGAAGAATATTCAAAAGCCTATCCGGGAATAATTATCCGTTCCAAAAAGGGTGAAAACTACGCGAATTGCACCTTGTGCAGACAAGATTTTTCGATCGGACACGGAGGAATTAGCGATGTAAAAGACCACGTTGGGACAAAAAAACACAAGTCTAATGCCGTTGCTAAATTTGGATTTTAGCCACAAAAAGGTAATGACACCAATGTTATCTATTGGAATTGTTTAGTACTGTTATATTGTTAAAAGTGTTTATACTATTTATGCTTTCAAGTCCAAGTTGAAGAAATCTTGTTAAATGTTGACAGCATAACTACCAAAATACAGAAGTATGTCCTTAATATTTTTGCAGTGCTATTTCTGTTGAAAAGTTCAAATGATTACATTAGAGATGTGATGTGCCACTTTTCAAGTGTCTGATGGCTTAAATTAATTTTCATTCATTTTTCATATTTTGAATTCTTTTGAAAGGCTTACAAAAAAACTACATTTGAATTGTAATTCCATGCTATTGACAGGACTATTAATTTTAATGAAGTTAGCTTACCATGTTTACAGTATGATAATTGTGATAGAAATGTGAATTTTAGGCACAGAATATTTTTTACAATTGAACAAGGCAGTAGATTATACAAGCTTGGACAGAAAGTTAATAATGACACCAATTTTTTTTTTAATGGAATTGTTTAGTACTGTTTTACCATTTGTTTACTGTAAAAAGTGTTTATACTCTTTATACTTTCAATTAACAAATTGAAGTCTTGTGAAAGGTTGACAGGATAACTGGCATTAACTGTCAAAATAATTTCAAACTATTGAAGTTAGCTTACAGAATAAACATGTCAATCAACCCATATGATTTTTGCTGTAATATTTTTGTTTTGAAAAGTCACTGTGACTGATAGAAAAGTGATGGTTTTAGCAACATTTTAACCTGTCTGAATGCAATCAATCATTTTGCGTCGGAGGGCGAAGCTGAACCCCCCACTAGGACTTTGTCCTGGACCTACCGGGGCCTGCGGCCCCTGGACCCTGGCTACTAGGTTTTTCTGATTTCAAAAGTTGGCAGGTATGCATTTGTATTCAGTCCTTCAGTTTGGCAGTCTTTTATTTCTGCCAACTTTTCCCAGTCAGCTTGTTTGTCGTTTCATCTTGTGAAGATCTTCGATGGAGGAGGACTGTATTGAAGGTTAATAGATAGTTTGTAACCGCTCCTTCCTAGTTGATACAAAAGTCTTGTCTTTGAGGCAAGGTTATCTGTAGTCGATAGTCTGTTGTCACAGTTGTCCATCTTCTTGAGAGGAAAGTTGGACAACATTAGCATTTTTAAAATCATCTTTACATAACCTTATTATTCACTATCCGTGGGCTGTTTCTGTTTTTATAGTCAGTGTTTACAGCTACTAAAGGTTTACACTTTTTTTTTTGCTATTTAGGGCCCGCATGGCCCATTGTATAAGGACTCCCAAAGGGAGTCCTTATACAATGGGACATAAGGACCTATTGAATTTGTAAGGTTTTATTATTATTATACCGGCCGCTTCTTTGAGCTGTAATTTGACCCACTTAACATGCTTCAAAACTCACCATATTTGACCCACACATCAGGACCTGCGAAAATTGCCTTTTAATAAAAAAACCAAACTCCAAAACTCAAAATTGCGCTCTAGCGCCCCCTAGGAAAAAAAAAAAAACTAGACTGCCTGTAACTCTCACTAGGAAGGTCGGAGAGACATGAAAAAAATACCTCTATGTAGGTCTGACTTAGACCTACATTTCACAATTGTACATTGTCGGGCAAAAATCAACAGGAAGTTGGCTATTCCCCCTTCAAGACAAAAAGGTACTAAAAACAGTCACTTTTGCCTCTTTGAGCTGTAATTTGACCCCCTTAACATGCTTCAAAACTCACCAAACTGAACGCACACATCAGGACTGGCAAAAATTGCGATCTAATAAAAAAACCTAACCCCAAATTTAAAAATTGCGCTCTACTGCAATTTTTGAATAAAACGCAGAAAAAACTGCTCCTCGGAAGAAAAAAATGACAAAACTGCCTGTAACTCCCACTGGGAAGGTCGGAGAGACATGAAACAAAAACTTCTATGTAGGTCTCACTTAGACCTACATTTCATAAATTGACAACCCCCAGCAAAATTCTACAGGAAGTTTGCTTTTCCCCCCTTCAAAACATCATTTTTGTAAAAACCGGTCACCTTTCATCAAACATTATCTCCTCTGAGCGCGTTTGTTGTTTCGGCTTCAAACTAACACAGGAGAGAGATTGAACCCTTCTGATTAAAAGTTATCGAAAGAGTTTTGATACCTGCTCCGGTTTTGATTTTACGACCCTTCAAAGAACCGCTATGCTGATGCTGCTGCGCTGATGTTATTTCAAGATGGCTGCTTAAAAGCAGGCAGCACCAGCGTGCCCACACAATGCAGACAAGATAGGTACACTAGACAAAAGTCTTGGGACACTTCGGACTACAAGTAGACAAAAGTATTGGAACACTTATGACTACCACTGGACAAAAGTATTGGGACACTTAGGCCGAAAACTGGACAAAAGTATTAGGACAATTGGGACTACAACTTGACAAAAGTATTGGGACAATTATGACTACCACTGGACAAAAGTATTGGGACACTTATAACGACAACTGGACAAAAGTATTGGGACACTTACACTGGACAAAAGTATTGGGACACTTACACTGGACAAAAGTATTGGGACACTTAGGACTACAACTTGACAAAAGTATTGGGACACTTATGATTACCACTGAACAAAAGTATTGGGACACTTCGGACTAAACGTAGACACAAGTATTGGGATACTTAGGACTTCCACTTGACAAAAGTATTGGGACACTTACACTGGACAAAAGTATTGGGACACTTAGGACTACAACTTGACAAAAGTATTTGGACACTTAGGACTAAAACTGGACAAAAGTTTTGGACACTTATGACTAAAACTGGACACAAGTATTGGGACACTTAGTACTAAAACTTGACAAAAGTATTGGGCCACTTGGGACTAAAACTTGACAAAAGTATTGGAACTCTTTGGACTACCACTGGACAAAAGTATTGGGACGCTTACACTGGCCAAAAGTATTGGGACACTTAGGACTACAACTGGACAAAAGTATTGGGACACTTAGGACTACAACTGAACAAAAGTTTTGGGATACTTAGGACTGCAACTAGACAAAAAAATTGGGACTTTTAGTATTAAAACTTGACAAAAATATTGGGACACTTAGGACTACGACTGGAAAAAAGTATTGGGACATTTTGGACTACCACTGGCCAAAAGTATTGGGACACTTACACTGGATAAAAGTATTGGGACACTTAGGACTACAACTTGACAAAAGTATTGGGACAAATTAGGAATAAAACTGGACAAAAGTATTGGGACACTTAGGACTAGCACCTGCCAAATATGCGGGCCCGACCAATGCTGCTTGCAGCTTTAATTGCCATTTGCTGCTGTATGTGCCCACTTGGGACAAATGCAGTTTTTTCATTGAATTGAAGGAGCATTGATAAAAAGATCAGTGCAGAATGATTGTCCACAATATGACAGCGGTGCAGCGTAACAAAGTTATCTGCTGATAATGTCTCTTCTATCATACCGCAATGTATAAGCAGGGCTAGAATAAAAGGCTATGTCAGTCTTTATCAACTTTATGTCTGACCCTCCGTCATGCTTTTCCATCTGCAGCTGCTTCCCAAACATTGTGCCAAAACCATCAGCCAGGCCGTGAACAAGAAGAGCAAGAAGGCGACTGGGAAGAAGGGTGAACCGGAGAGAGAGAAACCAGGAGTGGAGAGCATGAGGAAGAACAGACTACTGGTCACCAAGTAAGTAAGCTTTTTCTTGTTCTGTTTTTAACCTGTTGATTATTTTTCCTCAATCAGCAGTTTGAGACTCAGACTTGCAATTTTTTTTCCTTTTTTAAAATCTGTGCTTTGTATTTCTCCATCATCCAGTTTGGACAAACTCCACACTGCACTATCAGAACTCTGCTTCTCCATCAACTACGTTCCCAACTTGGCAGTGTGGGAGCACACGTTCACACCAAGAGAGTACCTGACCTCCCACCTGGAGATCCGATTTACCAAGTAAACATGCATTCAATCAAGAGTCCCATTCTTTCACAGCTCAAAGAAAGAAAGTCGAGAAATGCCACCATATTGCTCAGTTTATAGAATCCACAGCTCCTTCTACAGCTCCTCCTCTTCTCCCAGGTCCATCGTGGGCATGACCATGTACAACCAGGCCACTCAAGAGATCGCTAAGCCCAGCGAGCTGCTGACCAGTGTGCGGGCCTACATGACCGTACTGCAGTCCATCGAGAATTACGTCACCATTGACATCACCAGGGTTTTCAACAACGTCCTACTGCAGCAGACACAGCACCTGGACAGCCACGGCGAGCCCACAATCACCAGCCTGTACACCAACTGGTGAGTGTGTGTAGGCGCTTCCTCCAACAGTGACTAGTTATCTTCCACACATGAGATAGCACAACTGTAGACCACTCCAAGAGCACCTACAGGGCATGGAAAACTCTGGCAAGGCTTAAGCGTCAATGTCATTAGCAACGATGAAAGCGTGACAGGAGGCACGTTTTAATGCAGAGTTCTTCAAAACCTTATTGTCTGTCAAAACAAATTGCAAATACAGCTAACCTTTTTCAAATGTTTAATTTTAAAATGTTGTATGTTGGTCAGAGAAGGCCTTATTTGTATGTGTATATATGTATGTATGTGTGTGTGTGTGTACCGTATTTTCCGCACTATAAGGTGCACCTAAAAACCTCCAATTTTCTCAAAAGCTGACAGTGCGCCTTATAATCCAGTGCGCCTTATATATGGACCAATATTGAGCCACAACAGGTCTCGCAACTACGGGATGCATAACGTAACCCCAGCCTCTACTGTAGCGTCTATTCTATGCGCCTTATAATGCGGTGCGCCTTATATATTAACAAAGTTTTAAAATAGGCCATTCATTGAAGGTGCACCTTATGCGGAAAATACGGTATATATATATATATATATATATATATATATATATACAGTGGGGCAAAAAAGTATTTAGTCAGCCACCAATTGTGCAAGTTCTCCCACTTAAAATGATGACAGAGGTCTGTAATTTTCATCATAGGTACACTTCAACTGTGAGAGACAGAATGTGAAAAACAATCCAGGAATTCACATTGTAGGATTTTTAAAGAATTTATTAGTAAATTATGGTGGAAAATAAGTATTTGGTCAATAACAAAAATTCAACTCAATACTTTGTAATATAACCTTTGTTGGCAATAACAGAGGTCAAACAATTACTATAGGTCTTTACCAGGTTTGCACACACAGTAGCTGGTATTTTGGCCCATTCCTCCATGCAGATCTTCTCGAGAGCAGTGATGTTTTGGGGCTGTCGCCGAGCAACACGGACTTTCAACTCCCTCCACAGATTTTCTATGGGATTGAGGTCTGGAGACTGGCTAGGCCATTCCAGGACTTTCAAATGCTTCTTACGGAGCCACTCCTTCGTTGCCCGGGCGATGTGTTTGGGATCATTGTCATGCTGGAAGCTTTCATCTTCAAAGCGCTCACTGATGGAAGGAGGTTTTGGCTCAAAATCTCACGATACATGGCCCCATTCATTCTTTCCTTAACACGGATCAGTCGGCCTGTCCCCTTAGCAGAAAAACAGCCGCAAAGCATGATGTTTCCACCCCCATGCTTCACAGTAGGTTTGGTGTTCTTGGGATGCAACTCAGTATTCTTCTCCCTCCAAACACGACGAGTTGAGTTTATACCAAAAAGTTCTATTTTGGTTTTATCTGACCACATGACATTCTCCCAATCCTCTGCTGTATCATCCATGTGCTCTCTGGCAAACTTCAGACGGGCCTGGACATGCACTGGCTTAAGCAGGGGGACACGTCTGGCACTGCAGGATTGGATTCCCTGTCGGCGTAGTGTGTTACTGATGGTAACCTTTGTTACTTTGGTCCCAGCTCTCTGCAGGTCATTCACCAGGTCCCCCGTGTGGTTCTGGGATTTTTACTCACCATTCTTATGATCATTTTTACCCCACGGGATGAGATCTTGCGTGGAGCCCCAGATCGAGGGAGATTATCAGTGGTCTTGTATGTCTTCCATTTTCTGATAATTGCTCCCACAGTTGATTTTTTCACACCAAGCCGCTTGCCTATTGTAGATTCACTCTTCACAGTCTGGTGCAGGTCTACAATTATTTTCCTGGTGTCCTCCGACAGCTCTTTGGTCTTGGCCATAGTGGAGTTTGGAGTCTGACTGTTTGAGGCTGTGGACAGGTGTCTTTTATACACATAACAAGTTCAAACAGGTGCCATTAATACAGGTAACGAGTGGAGGACAGAAGAGCTTCTGAAAGAAGAAGTTACAGGTCTGTGAGAGCCAGAGATCTTCCTTGTTTGAAGTGACCAAATACTTATTTTCCACCATAATTTACAAATAAATTCTTTAAAATTCTTACAATGTGAATTCCTGGATTTTTTTTTTCACATTCTGTCTCTCACAGTTGAAGTGTACCTATGATGAAAATTACAGACCTCTGTCATCATTTTAAGTGGGAGAACTTGCGCAATTGGTGGCTGACTAAATACTTTTTTGCCCCACTGTATATATATATATATACACACACACACACACATTCATACTGTATGTATATATACAGTACAGGCCGAAGGTTTGGACACACCTTCTCATTCACAACACAAGTGATGGTCCCAACCCCATTGATAAAGCAAGAAATTCCACTACTCAACCCTGATAAGGCACACCTGAAGTGAAAACTATTTCAGGTGACTACCTCTAGAAGCTCATCGAGAGAATGCCAAGAGTGTGTAATCAGCAGTAATCAGAGCAAAGGGTGGCTATTTTGAAGAAACTAGAATATAAAACATGTTTTCATTTATTTCACCTTTTTTTGTTAAGTACGTAACTCCACATGTGTTCATTCATAGTTTTGATGCCTTCAGTGACAATCTACAATGTAAATAGTCATGAAAATAAAGAAAAATAATTGAATGCGAATATGTGTCCAAACTTTTGGCTTGTACTGTGTGTGTGTGTATGTATATACATATATATATGTATATGTATATACATATATGTATGTGTGTATATATATAAGTATATGTATATACATATATATATGTATATATATATATGTATATATATGTGTATGTATATATATATATATATATATTAGAGATCTCCAATACTATCGGACTGCCGATATTATCGGCTGATAAATGCTTTAAAAGGTAATATCGGAAATTATCGGTATCGGTTTCAAAAAGTAAAATGTATGACTTTTTAAAACGCCGCTGTACGGAGTGCGTGCCGGCCCAATCACATAATATCTACGGCTTTTCACACACACACAAGTGAATTCAACGCATACTTGGTCAAGAGCCATACAGGTCACACTGAGGGTGGCCGTATAAACAACTTTAACACTGTTACAAATATGCGCCACACTGTGAACCCCCACCAAACAAGAATGACACAGACACACACACACACACACCTCAACCCAGCCCACCTCACCCTCCTCATGCTCTCTCAGGGAGAGTAGGTCTCAAATTCCAAGCTGCTGTTTTGAGGCATGTTTAAAAAAAAAAATGCACTTTGTGACTTTAATAATAAATATCGCAGTGCCATGTTGGCATTTTTTCCCATAACTTGAGTTGATTCATTTTGGAAAACCTTGTTACATTGTTTAATGCATCCAGTGGAGCATCACAACAAAATTAGGCATAATAATGTGTTAATTCCACGACTGTATATATCAGTATCGGTTGATATCGGTAATTAAGAGTTGGACAATATCGGATATCGGCAAAAAAGCCATTATCGGACATCTCTAATATATGTATGTACATATATATATATATGTATGTATGTATGTACATATATATATATATATATATATATATATATATATATATTTTTTTTTTTTTTTTTTAAATTGTATTTTATTTTATTTATTTTTTTTATATACATATATATACACATTAGAGATGCGCGGTTTGCGGACACAACCGCGGAGTCCGCGGATTATCCGCGGGTCGGGCGGTTGAAATAAAAAAAAATTAGATTTTAAATAGATTCAGGCGGGTGGCAGTTAAACCAATTGGGAAATATATATACATAGTTAAATGTTGTTACCCACATACGAAAAACGAGCAGGCACCTGCAGCACGCCACAACAGAAGAAGAAAAAAAAAGAGATGGCAACGCCGGCAGCAAACGTGGTACGCGACAAACTAAAAAAGGGAATACTAAAGACCAGGGGAAAAAAAGGCCAGAAAAGTTCAGCGTGGACTCGTTTTTATGAGGTTGTAAATCAGGATGATAGTAATGCTGGCTACGTGATTTGCAAGAGCTGCGACGCTGTTTATGTCTACGACAGTCACAAAACCGGGACTTCTCAACAAACACCCTGAGCATGAGCAGTTTCGTCCGCCATGATCCCAGAAGAGTGCCACAGGATGTTAAAACAAGATAGAACGCAGCTGCCTGCAGCAGTTTGAGTGGCGCGAGCGCGCTTGGAGGTGCGCTCAGCGCGGCTCCCAGATGATTGCGCACTGGTGTGCGTCTGGGCCGTGACAGCGTGGCACGCATTGAATGTCTCTGCTGCATTGGATCAGTCTCCTTTCTTTAACAGGCAAAAGCTTTATAACCTCACTAATGCCTTGCATCGTCT
Organism: Nerophis lumbriciformis; assembly: GCF_033978685.3. Classification (NCBI taxonomy): domain Eukaryota; kingdom Metazoa; phylum Chordata; class Actinopteri; order Syngnathiformes; family Syngnathidae; genus Nerophis; species Nerophis lumbriciformis. The sequence goes on from NC_084549.2 coordinate 5,880,614, forward strand.
ATATTAGATATATAACAACGGGTGGGTGCGGGCGGGTGCGGTTTTGTAAAATGTTAGTTCGGGTAGATGGCGGATGGGTGACGACTTTTGTGATGCGGTTGCGGATGAAATAATTGCCTATCCGCGCATCTCTAATGTGTACTATTGTCTTTGTGGTGATCAAACAAATGTATGTAATCAAAGGAAATAAGGAATTAGTTGAAATATTGTGTTGACTGTCAAGAGCACTGTGACTCACCATACATAGATTTAAAAATGTACAGTTTGTACATGTGATCTGCATCGGTATTGGTATCGGGTGATCTCACTCATGGATGATCGGTATTGGAATCGGCAGCATAGTAACTTGACTGGAACAACCTCAGCTGGAACTAACCCATGCTCCGAAATACAAAACCCAAAACCAGTGAAGTTGGCACGTTGTGTAATTCGTAAATAAACACAGAATACAATGATTTGCAAATATTTTCCAACTTATATTCAATTGAATAAACTGAAGAGAAGATATTTAATGTTCAAACTGAGAAACTTAATTTTTTTTGCAAATTGGATCAGTCTCCTTTGTTTAACAGGCAAAAGCTTTATAACCTCACTAATGCCTTGCATCGTCTATATTAGATATATAACAACGGGCGGATGGCGGGCGGGTGCGGTTTTGATTAAATGTTAGTTCGGGCGGATGGTTGACGACTTTTGTGATGCGGTTGCGGATGAAATAATTGCCTATCCGCGCATCTCTAATACACATATATTTATGACTTAGCCTTTATCTTTGCCTACATATTGTATGTCAAATTGTTATGCAAATATTTAATCTCAAAAGATTGAATGGAAACACAAGAATTCATCATCAAAAAGTGTTAGGAGGAAGTTATACACAGATGGTCAACCCACACTTTTGCAGACAAAATGTTAAATGCAAAGGTGGTGTTCACTTGACGAATACTATTGGCAATGAGTAAATAATACTAATATTGAACCACCATTGACGTTAGTTGCACCTTTTTGTCCGAGGCAAGATTGAAGACAAGTGTTCTATTACTCTGAGATGTGTACATGTGCTCACAGGTACTTGGAGACGTTGCTCCGTCAGGTCAGCAACGGACACATTGCTTACTTCCCTGCCATGAAGGCCTTTGTGAACCTGCCCACAGAGAATGAGCTCACCTTCAATGCTGAGGAATACTCTGACATCTCTGGTACGCCCTCATGTCCTCCTAACTAACTACACAAGACCGAGAGGATGACTTTTTCCATTGACTCCCTCACAGAGATGCGCTCCTTGTCGGAGCTTCTGGGTCCGTATGGCATGAAGTTCCTCAGTGAGAGTCTCATGTGGCACATTTCGTCACAGGTGGCAGAGCTGAAGGTACACCTAGATCCAGTATAGAGATGCGCACCTACCGCAACACAACTTTCATCAAATGTGTGTGTTTGTGTGTGAAGAAACTGGTGGTGGAGAACATGGAAGTTCTGACGCAGATGAGAACCAGCTTTGACAAACCAGACCACATGGCGGCGCTGTTCAAGAAACTCACCTGTAAGCATGGCTTTGCTTTTTTAGTAACTTTGTGAATGATGTATTTTCTATTGTTGGTACCTTTTTGTAAAAATATGTCTTCTGTATTGTTTGAGTATATATTTTGTATTGTATTGCTGTTCTTTGTAGCTGTGGACAGTGTCCTCAAGAGGATGACCATCATCGGAGTCATCCTCTCATTTCGCTCCCTGGCTCAGGAGGCGCTGAGAGATGTAAGAACTCACACTCTTGTTACTTTGCACTTTAAGATTGATTTCAATCTAAAGCGGTCTTTGAAAGCCAGGTAAAAACCCCTGGATCCGTGGAGTAAGATCCCAGTTCTAAAGTACACAATTGAATGTCTTAGTTGCTCAGACAGTAATGTTTGTATATGTTTACAAAACCCAAAACCAGTTGAAGTTGTCACGTTGTGTAAATGGTAAATAAAAAGAGAATACAACAAATCCTTTTCAACTTATATTCAATTGAATAGACTGCAAAGACAAGATATTTCATGTTCGAACTGAGAAACTTGTTATTTTTTTGCAAATAATCATTAACTTAGAATTTAATGGCAGCAACACATTGCAAAATAGTTGTCACAGGGGCATTTTTACCACTGTGTTACATGGCCTTTCCTTTTAACAACACTCAGTAAAGGTTTGGGAACTGAGGAGACACATTTTTGAAGTGGAATTATTTCCCATTCTTGCTTGATGTACAGCTTAAGTTGTTCAACAGTCTGGGGTCTCCGTTGTGGTATTTTAGGCTTCATAATGCGCCACACACTTTCAATGGGAGACAGGTCTGGACTACAGGCAGGCCAGTCTAGTACCCGCACTTTTTTACTATGAAGCCACGCTTTTGTAACACGTGGCTTGGCATTGTCTTGCTGAAATAAGCAGGGGCGTCCATGATAACGTTGCTTGGATGGCAACATATGTTGCTCCAAAACCTGTATGTACCTTTCAGCATTAATGGTGCCTTCACAGATGTGTAAGTTACCCATGTCTTGGGCACTAATACACCCCCATACCATCACACATGCTGGTTTTTACACTTTGCGCCTACAACAATCCGGATGGTTCTTTTCCTCTTTGTTCCGAAGGACATGACGTCCGGTATGGCGTAGTGGGTAGAGCAACCGTGCCAGAAACCTGAGGGTTGCATGTTCGCTCCCCGCCTCTTACCATCCAAAATCCGCTGCCGTTGTGTCCTTGGGCGGGACACTTCACCCTTTGCCCCCGGTGCTACTCACACCGGTGAATTGATTGATGAATGATAGGTGGTGCAAATTGCAGCCACGCTTCCGTCAGTCTACCCCAGGGCAGCTGTGGCTATGAAAGTAGCTTACCACCACCAGGTGTGAATGATTGATGGGTTCTACATGTAAAGCGACTTTGGGTACTTAGAAAAGCGCTATATAAATCCCAGTTATTATTATTATTATTATTATATTAGATGAGCTCGGGCCCAGTGAAGCTGGCGGTGTTTCTGGGTGTTGTTGATAAATGGCTTTCGCCTTGCATAGTAGAGTTTTAACTTGCACTTACAGATGTAGTGATGAACTGTAGTTACTGACAGTGGTTTTCTGAAGTGTTCCTGAGTCCATGTGGTGATATCCTTTACACACTGATGTCGCTTTTTGATGCAGTACCGCCTGAGGGATCGAAGGTCCATAATATCATGGCTCACGTGCAGTGATTTCTCCAGATTCTCTGAACCTTTTGATGATATTACGGAGCGTAGATGGTGAAATCCCTAAATTCCTTGCAATTGCTGGTTGAGAAATGTTGTTCTTAAACAATTGGCTCACGCATTTGTTGACAAAGTGGTGACCCTCGCCCCGTCCTTGTTTGTGAATGACTGAGCATTTCATGGAAGCTGCTTTTTATACCCAATCATGGCACCCGCCTGTTCCCAATTAGCCTGTTCACCTGTGGGATGTTCCAAATAAGTGTTTGATAAGCATTCCTCAACTTTATCAGTCTTTTTTTGCCACTTGTGCCAGCTTTTTTGAAACATGTTGCAGGCATCAAATTCCAAATGAGCTAAAATTTGCAAAAAAATAACAAAGTTTACCAGTTCGAACGTTAAGTATCTTGTCTTTGCAGTCTATTCAATTGAATATAAGTTGAAAGGTATTCTGTTTTTATTTACCATTTACACAACGTGACAACTTTACTGCTTTTGGGGTTTGTATTACTCTCAAACATGGAGTGATAAATAAGGGGGATTTGTTTATGAATAGATGCAGCAGAAGTTGGGGTTAGTTACCTCAGATGAGGTAAGAGGACAGGTTCTGTTTAAACGCTGTTGTGTTGATCTCTGCAGGTCTTATCTTGTCACATTCCTTTCCTGGTCAGTTCGGTGGAAGATTTCAAGGATCACATTCCCAGAGAGACAGACATGAAGGTACACCTTTCATCATCAAATGTACCTTCCTTAAATGCAGGAGAACATTTTCTAATGGTGTGTGTAGGTGGCCATGAATGTCTACGAGCTCTCCTCAGCTGCGGGCTTACCCTGTGAGATTGACCCCGCCCTGGTGGTGGCGCTGTCCTCACAAAAGAGCGGTGAGAGACAAAAAAAAAACCGCCTCATCATCCACAGCCGTGTGGACGTCTGCTGAATGTTTCCACTGGTGTGTGTAGAGAACATCAGTCCAGAGGAGGAGTACAAGATTGCTTGTCTGCTGATGGTCTTTGTGGCCGTTTCCTTGCCAACGCTGGCCTGTAACGTGATGTCGCAGTACAGCCCCGCCATCGAAGGTACACATTTTGCATGAAAATAGTTTTCCAAGTTAGCGTGATAGCACGTTAGCGATTAGAGAAATGACTTGGGTGATTAACTGCCTAATGATGACCCCAATGTCATTTCAAATATGATTCAGTCAATATTTCAGGATGGCGAAGTGAGAAAGAAAAGCTCCTCGCCATGTTGGAAGTGCGACACGTTAGGAAAAAGTCATTTGCTGCTCCAGTGGCGCCGCACTGCGCTGCATGCAAATGAGCTGGATAGCCGCACGCTGATGGGTTAGCTTCCACTCATTAAATGTGATTAGGACCAAGCAGGCCGAATAAAGTTTGTTTGTGAAAGAGAGCTCAATGAGTCACCTTGAAATGAAAGGTTGAGGACACATGGTGCCAATAATGAGAACACTATGCTGCTTGGGTGTCACTGGCCATTTATATATATTTTTTGTTGAAAAACAACAGTAGAAGTACCGGTAGCAGGTAAATCTACTGTTAATTCATCCTGAAGACATGTTGGTTGCACTTTATTTTTTTAATATATTTTATGTTAAAAACAACAGTAGAAGTAGCAGGCAAATCTACTGTTAATTCATACTGAAGACATGTTGGTTGCACTTTATTTTTTAAATTAACATGTTTTATGTTGAAAAACAACAGAAGTAGCAGGTAAATCTACTGTTAATTCATCCTGAAGACATGTTGGTTGCACTTTATTTTTTAAATTAACATGTTTTATGTTGAAAACAACAGTAGAAGTAGCAGGCAAATCTACTGTTAATTCATACTGAAGACATGTTGGTTGCACTTTATTTTTTAAATTAATATGTTTTATGTTGAAAACAACTGTAGAAGTAGCAGGCAAATCTACTGTTAATTCATACTGAAGACATGTTGGTTGCGCTTTATTTTTTAAATTAATATGTTTTATGTTGAAAACAACAGTAGAAGTAGCAGGTAAATCTACTGTTAATTCATCCTGAAGACATGTTGGTTGTACTTTATTTTTTATATATATTTTATGTTAAAAACAACAGTAGAAGTAGCAGGCAAATCTACTGTTAATTCATGCTGAAGACATGTTGGTTGCACTTTTTTTTTTTTAATAATATATATTATGTAGAGAAAAACAACAGTAGACGTAGCAGGTAATTCTACTGTTAATTCATCCTGAAGACATGTTGGTTGCACTTTATTTTTTTAATATATTTTATGTTAAAAACAACCGTAGAAGTAGCAGGCAAATCTACTGTTAATTCATCCTGAAGACATGTTGGTTGCACTTTATTTTTTAAATTAACATGTTTTATGTTGAAAACAACAGTAGAAGTAGCAGGCAAATCTACTGTTAATTCATACTTAAGACATGTTGGTTGTACTTTATTTTTTGTTTTAATATATTTTATGTTGAAAAACAACAGTAGAAGTAGCAGGTAAATCTACTGTTAATTAATACTTAAGACATGTTGGTTGTACTTTATTTTTTTGTTTTAATATATTTTATGTTGAAAAACAACAGTAGAAGTAGCAGGTAAATCTACTGTTAATTCATCCTGAAGACATGTTTGTTGCACTTTATTTGTTAAATTAATATATTTTATGTTGAAAAACAACAATAGAAGTAGCAGGTAAATCTACTGTTAATTCATCCTGAAGACATGTTGGTTGCACTTTTTTTGTTAAATTAATATATATTATGTTGAAAAACAACAATAGAAGTAGCAGGTACGGTAAATCTATTGTTAATTCATCCTGAAGACATGTTGGTTGCACTTTATTTTTTAAATTAATATGTTTTATGTTGAAAACAACAGTAGAAGTAGCAGGCAAATCGACTGTTAATTCATACTGAAGACATGTTGGTTGCACTTTATTTTTTAAATTAATATGTTTTATGTTGAAAACAACTGTAAAAGTAGCAGGTAAATCTACTGTTAATTCATCCTGAAGACATGTTGGTTGCACTTTATTTTTTAAATTAATATATTTTATGTTAAAAACTGTATAAGTCGCAGGTAAATCTACTGTTAATTCATCCATGTTGGTTGCACTTTATTTTTTAAATTAATATATTTTATGTTAAAAACTGTATAAGTCGCAGGTAAATCTACTGTTAATTCATCCATGTTGGTTGCACTTTAGTTTTTTAAATTGATATATTTTATGTTAAAAAACAACTGTAGAAGTAACAGGTAAATCTACTGTTAAAATGTTGATTAGTGTACTTTTATAGAAAATGTTTAAAAGGTGAGCAGAAAAGGTTTCCTCTTGTTAATTGAAGCTGAAGTGTTACTTTATTCAAATAAGATGTGAATGCATTAATTGTTGTTCGCATCCATAAGTCATTCACACATCATTCCCTTAGGGCAGGGGTCGGCAACCCAAAATGTTGAAAGAGCCATATTGGACCAAAAATACAAAAACAAATCTGTCTGGAGCCGCAAAAAAATTAAAAGCCATATTACATACAGATAGTGTGTTATGAGATATACATTTAATTAAGAGGACTTAAAGGAAACTACCATACCATACCATACCAACTTTATTTATAAAGCACTTTTAAGACAAGCACAGTTGAAAAACAAAGGGCTGTACACCACAAAGAAACGGAGGCAAAGGACAGACTAAAAAATAACATTTAAAACAGAAATAAAAATACACATTTAAAAAGCAAATATAAATTACCCTAAGAACAGTTTTGTTAGATAAAAACAGTTTAAAAGTTAAAAACAGTTCAAAAAGTTAAAAGCTAAAAACAGTTTAAAGTCTCATGCTGGGTTAAAAGCCAGTGAATAAAAATGGGTTTTAAGAAGGGTCTTAAAAATAGCCAAAGAAGGGGCCTGTCTCACATCTCAGAGGGAGATCGTTCCAGAGTTTGGGACTAAATGAGCTCAAATATAGCTACAAACGAGGCATAATGATGCAATATGTACATATAGCTAGCCTAAATAGCATGTTAGCATCGATTAGCTTGCAGTCATGCAGTGACCAAATATGCCCGATTAGCACTCCCCACAAGTCAATAACATCAACAAAACTCACCTTTGTACATTCATGCGCAACGTTAAAAGTTTGGTGGACAAAATGAGACAGAAAAAGAAGTGGCATAAAACACGTCCTAGAAAGTCCGAGAAAGTTATACATGTAAACAAACTACGGTGAGTTCAAGGACCGCCAAAATTAGTAGGACAAAACGGCGCTCGCCAAATACTCGAATCAGTGAAACATGTTTAATACAAACAGTGGGATTTATAACAATTAGGGAGGTTTGTGTCATGTTTGGCCTCCTACAGAAACCATATTAAAACAAAAAATATATTTTTTCCCCCTCATCTTTTTCCATTTTTCATACATCTTTGAAAAAGCTCCAGGGAGCCACTAGGGCGGCGCTAAAGAGCCGCGGATTGCCGACCCCTGCCTTAGGACAAATATGCACTATTTATTTCTAACTCACCGCTTCATTTTTTTTGATAAAAAGTTACTAAATCGATTTCAACTGAATCATTTTGGATCGTATAGTTCTAAATAAAAAAAAAGAGATTGTCCCTAAATGGATTTGGGAATGACAGATTGTGCTAAAAGGAATGGTAGCACCCCGAGTACTAATCATTGAGGGGAGGTGGAACACCTGCATGGTGGATATGACACATGTCATGTATTTATAGACCTTTGCTGCCCCCTGCAGGCCACTGTAACAACATCCACTGTCTGGCCAAAGCCATCAACCAGATCGCTGCTGCTCTCTTCACCATCCACAAGGGAAGCATTGAGGACCGCCTGAAAGAGTTCCTGGCTGTAAGAAGTCCACACGACCACTCGTCTCCGGCTTGCTTTCAAACACCTGCTTGTGTGTCTCTGCAGCTGGCCTCCTCCAGCCTCTTGAAGATCGGCCAGGAGACGGACAAGATGACCACTCGTAACCGAGAATCTGTCTACCTGCTGCTCGACATGGTGAGAAAAATACTATTGTCTCTCTGTTGCCGAGTCTGCGTATCCTCAGCGACTTGTTCTCATGGAGCTGCTGCGTGTTTGTCCGGTGAGATGTGATAGCGCCATCTCCCGCGTGTTTGAGGGACGGAGAAGTTACCTCCGGCTGGTAACGCGACAAGTCATGTTTTTGTCAAGCCGAGCTAATATGCGACTGCTGCGTCAGGACTAGACGCAACACATTGAAACACAGCTTCTCAATACTTTTATGGTTAAATGTTCCTTGTTTGGACGTTAGACTGACTCTGCAGCAGAGGTGGGTAGAGTAGCCAGAAATTGTACTCAAGTAAGAGTACTGTTACTTTAGAGATTTATTACTCAAGTAAAAGTAAGGAGTAGTCACCCAAATATTTACTTGAGTAAAAGTAAAAAGTATGTTGTAAAAAAACTACTCAAGTACCGAGTAACTGATGAGTAACATACACACACATATCATATATATATATATATATATATACACACACACACACATATATACATATATATATATACATACATTGATATATACAGTATATAATTTATATTTATTTTTTTTTGCCGTTTTTGTTTACATGTTAATAGTGTTTTAATGAATATACATGCATGTTTAACACATATAGATTCCTTTCTTTCATGAAGACAAGAATATAAGTTGGTGTATTACCTGATTCTGATGACTTGCATTGATTGGAATCAGACAGTAGTGATGACAAACGTCCACGTTTTCAAATGGAGGAGAAAAAAAGTTCCTCCTTTCTGTCTAATACCACATGAAAGTGGTTGGTTTTTGGCATCTTATTTGTCCAGCTTCCATATTCGTTTTTATACACTTTACAAGAAATACACTGGCGGCAAACTCCGTAGCTTGCTAGCTTGTTTGCGCAGGCTTTCGGAGACTCTTATTTTGAAAGCGCAGGCACGATGGAGCGGCACTTTTATTGTGAAGACAGGAACTGTGCAGTCAGTCTTTAGGCTTTTGACGGGGTGTACGGTTGAAATAAAAAATGGTCTTTTTTCCTTCACATTTTTGATTGATTGATTGAAACTTGTATTAGTAGATTGCACAGTACAGTACATATTCCGTACAATTGACCACTAAATGGTAACACCCCAATAAGTTTTTCAACTTGTTTAAGTCAGGTCATGTGACCGCCTGGCTCTGTTTGATTGGTCCAACGTCACCAGTGACTGCATCTGATTGGTGGAACGGAGTGAACGTCACCAGTGACTGTATTTGTTGAAACGCAGGCACTATGAAGGTCTGTCTGACAGACCAAAACAAACAAAGCGTGCATTAACAGATCGATAAAAATTAGTAGCGAGTAGCGAGCTGAATGTAGATAAAAGTAGCGGAGTAAAAGTAGCGTTTCTTCTCTATAAATATACTCAAGTAAAAGTATGTTGCATTAAAACTACTCTTAGAAGTACAATTTATCCCAAAAGTTACTCAAGTAGATGTAACGTAGTAAATGTAGCGCGTTACTACCCACCTCTGGTCTGCAGCGGCTTAAAGAGGAAGCACGTATTTTGAATCATTTGTTTCTCTGATTTGCTCGCACATTGTTAGTAACATGTGACCAAAGTAATAATTTGTGTTGTAAATATGAAAACATTGTTAGTAACATGTGACCAAAGTAATAATTTGTGTTGTAAATATGAACACATTGTTAGTAACATGTGACTAAAGCCATCATCCATCCATTGGCCCTGCAATGAGGTGGCGACTTGTCCAGGGTGTACCCCGCCTTCCGCCCGATTGTAGCTGAGATAGGCTCCAGCGCCCCCCGCGACCCCAAAAGGGAATAAGCGGTAGAAAATGGATAAAGCCATCATTTGTGTTGTAAATATGAAAACATTGTTATTAACATGTGACTAAAGTCATCGTTTGTGTTGTAATTATAAAAACATTATTAACATGTGACTAAAGTCATCATTTGTGCTGTAAATATTAACACATTGTTAGTAACATGTGACTAAAGTCATCATTTGTGCTGTAAATATTAACACATTGTTAGTAACATGTGAGTAAAGTCATCATTTGTGCTGTAAATATTAACACATTGTTAGTAACATGTGACTAAAGTCATCATTTGTGCTATAAATATGAAAAAAATGTTATTAACATGTGACTAAAGTCATCATTTCTGTTGTAAATATGAAAACATTGTTAGTAACATGTGACTAAAGTCATCATTTGTGCTGTAAATATTAACACATTGTTAGTAACATGTGACTAAAGTCATCATTTCTGTTGTAAATATGAAAACATTGTTAGTAACATGTGACTAAAGTCATCATTTGTGCTGTAAATATTAACACATTGTTAGTAACATGTGACTAAAGTCATCATTTGTGCTATAAATATGAAAAAAATGTTATTAACATGTGACTAAAGTCATCGTTTGTGTTGTAAATATGAATACATTGTTAGTAACATGTGACTAAAGTCATCATTTGTGCTGTAAATATTAACACATTGTTAGTAACATGTGACTAAAGTCATCATTTGTGCTGTAAATATTAACACATTTTTAGTAACATGTGACTAAAGTCATCATTTGTGCTATAAATATGAAAAAAATGTTATTAACATGTGACTAAAGTCATTGTTTGTGTTGTAAATATGAATACATTGTTAGTAACATGTGACTAAAGTCATCATTTGTGCTGTAAGTATGAAAACATTAACATGTGACTAAAGTCATCATGTGTGCTGTAAATATGAAAACATTAACATGTGACTAAAGTCATTTGTGCTGTAAATATGAAAAAATTATTAACATGTGACTAAAGTCATCATTTGTGCTGTAAATATTAACACATTGTTAGTAACATGTGACTAAAGTCATCATTTGTGCTGTAAATATGAAAACATTAACATGTGACTAAAGTCATCATGTGTGCTGTAAATATGAAACAATTATTAACATGTGACTAAAGTCATCATTTGTGCTGTAAATATTAACACATTGTTAGTAACATGTGACTAAAGTCATCATTTGTGTTGTAAATATAAAAACATTGTTATTAACATGTGACTAAAGTCATCATTTCTGTTGTAAATATGAAAACATTGTTAGTAACATGTGACTAAAGTCATCGTTTGTGCTGTAAAAATGAACACATTGTTAGTAACATGTGACTAAAGTCATCATTTGTGCTGTAAATATGAAAACATTATTAACATGTGACTAAAGTCATCATTTGTGTTGTACATATAAAACATGGTTATTAACATGTGACTAAAGTCATCATTTGTGCTGTAAGTATGAAAACATTAACATGTGACTAAAGTCATCATGTGTGCTGTAAATATGAAAACATTAACATGTGACTAAAGTCATTTGTGCTGTAAATATGAAAAAATTATTAACATGTGACTAAAGACATCATTTGTGCTGTAAATATTAACACATTGTTAGTAACATGTGACTAAAGTCATCATTTGTGCTGTAAATATGAAAACATTAACATGTGACTAAAGTCATCATGTGTGCTGTAAATATGAAACAATTATTAACATGTGACTAAAGTCATCATTTGTGCTGTAAATATTAACACATTGTTAGTAACATGTGACTAAAGTCATCATTTGTGTTGTAAATATAAAAACATTGTTATTAACATGTGACTAAAGTCATCATTTCTGTTGTAAATATGAAAACATTGTTAGTAACATGTGACTAAAGTCATCGTTTGTGCTGTAAAAATGAACACATTGTTAGTAACATGTGACTAAAGTCATCATTTGTGCTGTAAATATGAAAACATTATTAACATGTGACTAAAGTCATCATTTGTGTTGTACATATAAAACATGGTTATTAACATGTGACTAAAGTCATCATTTGTGTTGTAAATATGAAAACATTATTAACATGTGACTAAAGTCATCATTTGTGTTGTACATATAAAACATGGTTATTAACATGTGACTAAAGTCATCATTTGTGTTGTAAATATGAAAACATTATTAACATATGACTAAAGTCATCATTTGTGTTGTACATATAAAACATGGTTATTAACATGTGACTAAAGTCATCATTTGTATTGTACATATAAAACATGATTATTAACATGTGACTAAAGCCATCATTTGTGCCATCAGATCGTGCAGGAGTCTCCTTTCCTCACCATGGACCTGCTGGAGTCCTGCTTCCCTTACGTCCTCCTGCGTAACGCCTATCATGCTGTCTACAAGCAGAGCATCAGCGCCAACGCCTGAACACACACACACACACACACACACACACACACACACACACACACACACACACACACACTTTAAGTCTGTCACTAAACACACATAACGTTTAGCAAAACAAATACACAATAATACATTGTAACATTACACACACAGTGTTACAATTAACACAAGAATACATTGTAACATTACACATACACACACTATTGTAACATTGCACACACACACACACACACACTATGTACACAAGGGTGCATTGTAACATTACACATACAGTAAGTACACAAGGGTACATTGTAACATTACACACAATAAGTACACAATAATACATTGTAACATTACGCACACAGGGTTACAAGTAACACAATAAGTACACACGAGTACATTGTAACTTACACTGACACACTAAGTACACAATAGTACATTGTAACATTGCACACGCACACACTAAGTACACAGGAGTACATTGTATCATTACACACACTAAGTACACAAGAAAACATTGTAACATTACACACACACACTAAGTATATAAGAGTACATTGTAACATTACACACACACTAAGTACACAAGAAAACATTGTAACATTACACACACACTAAGTACACAAGAGTACATAGTAACATTACACACACACTAAATACACAAGAGTACATTATAACATTACACACATTAAGTATACAAGAAAACATTGTAACATTACACACACACTAAGTACACAAGAGTACATTGTAACATTACACACACACACACACACACTAAGTACACAAGAGTACATTGTAACATTACACACACACAAGAGTACATAATAAGATTACACACACACACACAAGTACAAAAGAGTACATAGTAACATTACACACACACACAAGTATACAATAGTACATGGTAACATTACACACACTCACAACAAGTACACAAGAGTACATAGTAACATTACACACGCACACAAGTACACAAGAGTACATTGTAACATTACACACACACAAGTACACAAGAGAACATAGTAACATTACACACACAGTAAGTACACAAGAGTACATAATAACATTACACACACACAAGTACACAAGAGTACATGGTAACATTACACACACACACAACAAGTACACAAGAGTACATAGTAACATTACACACACACAAGTACACAAGAGTACATAGTAACATTACACACGCACAGTAAGTACACAAGAGTACATAGTAACATTACACACACACACAAGTATACAATAGTACATGGTAACATTACACACACTCACAACAAGTACACAAGAGTACATAGTAACATTACACACACACACACACAAGTACAAAAGAGTACATAGTAACATTACACACACACACAAGTATACAATAGTACATGGTAACATTACACACACAACAAGTACACAAGAGTACATAGTAACATTACACACACACACAAGTACACAAGAGTACATTGTAACATTACACACACACAAGTACACAAGAGTACATGGTAACATTACACACACACAAGTACACAAGAGTACATAGTAACATTACACACGCACAAGTACACAAGAGTACATAGTAACATTACACACACACAGTAAGTACACAAGAGTACATAGTAACATTACACACACAGTAAGTACACAAGAGTACATAGTAACATTACACACACACAAGTACACCATAGTACATTGTAACATTACACACACAAGTACACAAGAGTACATAGTAACATTACACACGCACAGTAAGTACACAAGAGTACATAGTAACATTACACACACAACAAGTACACAAGAGTACATAGTAACATTACACACACACACACAAGTACAAAAGAGTACATAGTAACATTACACACACACACAAGTATACAATAGTACATGGTAACATTACACACACAACAAGTACACAAGAGTACATAGTAACATTACACACATACAACAAGTACACAAGAGTACATGGTAACATTACACACACACAAGTACACAAGAGTACATAGTAACATTACACACACACAAGTACACAAGAGTACATAGTAACATTACACACATACAACAAGTACACAAGAGTACATAGTAACATTACACACACACAAGTACACAAGAGTACATAGTAACATTACACACACACAAGTACACAAGAGTACATAGTAACATTACACACAGTAAGTACACCAGAGTACATAGTAACATTACACACACACACACACACTAGCTGGATATCAAAGTTGTGGTTCCAGTGTATACATTTTTGTTTGTTTTCATGCTGTTGCTTGAGACGTTACCATGGCAACATTTGCTTCTGCAAGGACAACATGTATAGTATAAATACACAGTATATATATTTAGTTGACACTAAACTCTTTGAATGATTCCTTCAATGCTCTTCATTATCGGCAAAGAGAGGTTTGTTTCACTTCCAACATTCTTCTTCTACATAGTTTCACGTCTCTCTGGATCTTTGCTTTTATGACCAACTTTTGCCAAATGTCTTGACACTACGCGTGTGTGTGTGAGAGAGTGTGTGTGTGTGAGAGAGTGAGTGTGTGTGTGTGTGTGTGTGTGTGAGACGACTAGAACGTGGATGGCTGCTGTGGGAACAACCAACAGGAGAGTTGGCTTTCATTGATCAACTGCAGGTTTTTGGGTCCATTCTGATAGAAAATGATGAGTCAGCGGCTTTTTATCACCGTTCAAAAGTGAAAGTGATTGTTTTCGTTTTGTCGGCATGAACTTTTTGTGCTTGGTCACGTTAGAGCCGCGACCTCCAGGTTTGTGAGACAAGTTGCAAGCACTGCAGACCAAGTGAGTAATGAACTGATCACACATTATTTTATTGAATATAGAAGAGTAAAAAGCTGACGACGTCATAACCACTAAAAAAAAAAAAAAAAGATTTGTGTGCTTAACTTTGGATTACATTTTTGTGGAATACTTGATGGGTTTTTTTTGTTGTTTTTTTACGATATTTTGTCTGACTCCACCTTGTAACTTAATATGAAATAAAATAACTTTCTGCTGAAATCTCCAGTGTGGAAATGCTGAAGAATGATGATTATGCTCTTAAGTTCAGGTGTGTTGTGAGTCCTGGATCCTAACATACAGTAAGTGAAATGTTATCATTTTGCCAGTCACAGTCAGTTTGTGCTCAGCTGTAAAACTCCAGTGTGAATACTCACACACTACAGGCTTGTCAATATCAATATTAAACATGTTTAAGGCATCAGGCGGAAGTTGAAAAACTGACGTCTAATTCTACCAACTGCAAGAGAAGAATCTAGCTCAGGCGGCAGAACTACTCTTAAAAGTCACGCCCATGAGGGTTCGGACAACAGAACGCAGAACTACCCTAAGTCACACCCACAGGGGTTCGGACAACGGAATGCAGAACTAACCTAAGTCACGCCCACAAGGGTTCGGACAACAGAATGCAGAACTACTCTAGGTCACGCCCACAAGGGTTCAGACAACAGAATGCAGAACTACTCTAGGTCACGCCCACAAGGGTTCGGACAACGTAACGCAGAACTACTCGTCAGTTGCGCCGACAAGGTTTTCTGACAACAGAACGCAGAACTACCCTAAGTCGCACCCACAAGGGGACAGACACACCAGAACGCAGAAATACTGTGTTATTATATATATATATATATATATGTATATTTATATATATATATAATTATATATATATATAAATAATTATATATATATATAATTATATATATATAAATAATTATATATATATAATTATATATATATAAATAATTATATATATATATATATACATACATATAATTGTATATATATATAAATAATTATATATATATATAATTATAATATATATATAATTATATATATATATACAATTATATGTATGTATATATATATATATAATTATATATATACATACATAATATATATATATATACATACATATAATTGTATATATATATATAATTATATATACATATTTATATACATATATATATAATTATATATACAATATAGTGTGTGTGTATATAATTATATATAAAATAATATATATGTATATATATATAATTTTATATATATATGTATATTTATATATATATATAATTATATATATATATATAAATAATTATATATATATATATAATTATATATATATAAATAATTATATATATATAATTATATATATATAAATAATTATATATATATAAATAATTATATATATATAATTATATATATATAAATAATTATATATATATATACATATAATTGTATATATATATATAAATAATTATATATATATAATTATAATATATATATATATAATTATATATATACAATTATATGTATGTATATATATATACATATATATATACATACATAATATATATATATACATACATATAATTGTATATATATAATTATATATACATATATATATAATTTTATATATATAATTATATATACAATATAGTGTGTGTATATAATTATATATAAAATTATATATATGTATATATATATAATTTTATATATATATACATATATAATTATATATATATATATATACAATTTTATATGTATATATAATTATATATATGTATATATATAATTATATATATATATATTATTATATGTATGTATGTATATATATATATATATATATATAATATTTATTTATTTATTTGCCTTTTGGTTCGGAACTCTTTGGGACTGTGTGACAAGTGGGGGCACTTTCGTGACTTCTGCAGTGCTTTTTTGTGGACTTCTGGATGTGCCTCCCGGGAGCCTTTTGGCCATGGAGACCAGCTGCTGGGTCTCTGCCACACCAGAGTCCGTACTTTGGAGAGAGATTTACAAAATGCAGGAATGCAAAAAAAAAAACACCTGCAGCTCGAAACTCACCAATCAATGTTTGCACTTTACTGCAACTCTTTGATTTTATGTGCACTTTAAAAACTATTTTTATCCTCTATGCACATTCACAACTGACCACAAGTCTCAAAAGCTGACGTGTTCAATCATTGAACATGTTGAGTTGTCGACTCTCCCGCCATATCTGAAGTGCGTCCCGCAGCGGTCACGTGGTACAACTTGGCAAAACGTCATCACTTTTGGCTCCTCCCCTAAACTAAGCAAGCTTCGATACGCGCTTGGCGGAAATGCACATGGACGTCACTGCAAACAGGTTTAATGAGGTCCGCAAAATGAGTTTGCTAAGTATAAAAACTAGCTGCAATTTTTGAATAAAAGAAACTGCTGTTATAAATGTGTCCACTAGATGTCGCAATAGCAATACCCTTGTTACCCACACCACATAACACTGTTGAGGATGATTGTTAAGGTGGTATTATTAATTATGTGTATAATTGTTTGGTTGCCAAATGTTAAGGTGGTTTTATTAATTATGTGTATAATTGTTTGGTTGTCAAATGTTAAGGTGGTATTATTAATTATGTGTATAATTGTTTGGTTGTCAAATGTTAAGGTGATATTATTAATTATCTGTATAATTGTTTGGTTGTCAAATGTTAAGGTGGTATTATTAATTATCTGTATAATTGTTTGGTTGCCAAATGTTAAGGTGGTATTATTAATTATGTGTATAATTGTTTGGTTGTCAAATGTTAAGGTGGTATTATTATTTATGTGTATAATTGTTTGGTTGTCAAATGTTAAGGTGGTATTATTAATTATGTGTATAATTGTTTGGTTGTCAAATGTTAAGGTGGTATTATTATTTATGTGTATAATTGTTTGGTTGTCAAATGTTATGGTGGTATTATTAATTATGTGTATAATTGTTTGGTTGTCAAATGTTATGGTGGTATTATTAATTATGTGTATAATTGTTTGGTTGCCAAATGTTAAGGTGGTTTTATTAATTATGTGTATAATTGTTTGGTTGTCAAATGTTAAGGTGGTATTATTAATTATGTGTATAATTGTTTGGTTGTCAAATGTTAAGGTGGTATTATTAATTATGTGTATAATTGTTTGGTTGTCAAATGTTAAGGTGGTATTATTATTTATGTGTATAATTGTTTGGTTGTCAAATGTTATGGTGGTATTATTAATTATGTGTATAATTGTTTGGTTGCCAAATGTTAAGGTGGTTTTATTAATTATGTGTATAATTGTTTGGTTGTCAAATGTTAAGGTGGTATTATTAATTATGTGTATAATTGTTTGGTTGTCAAATGTTAAGGTGATATTATTAATTATCTGTATAATTGTTTGGTTGCCAAATGTTAAGGTGGTATTATTAATTATGTGTATAATTGTTTGGTTGTCAAATGTTAAGGTGGTATTATTATTTATGTGTATAATTGTTTGGTTGTCAAATGTTAAGGTGGTATTATTAATTATGTGTATAATTGTTTGGTTGTCAAATGTTATGGTGGTATTATTAATTATGTGTATAATTGTTTGGTTGCCAAATGTTAAGGTGGTTTTATTAATTATGTGTATAATTGTTTGGTTGTCAAATGTTAAGGTGGTATTATTAATTATGTGTATAATTGTTTGGTTGTCAAATGTTAAGGTGGTATTATTAATTATGTGTATAATTGTTTGGTTGTCAAATGTTAAGGTGGTATTATTATTTATGTGTATAATTGTTTGGTTGTCAAATGTTATGGTGGTATTATTAATTATGTGTATAATTGTTTGGTTGTCAAATGTTAAGGTGATATTATTAATTATCTGTATAATTGTTTGGTTGTCAAATGTTAAGGTGGTATTATTAATTATCTGTATAATTGTTTGGTTGCCAAATGTTAAGGTGGTATTATTAATTATGTGTATAATTGTTTGGTTGTCAAATGTTAAGGTGGTATTATTATTTATGTGTATAATTGTTTGGTTGTCAAATGTTAAGGTGGTATTATTAATTATGTGTATAATTGTTTGGTTGTCAAATGTTAAGGTGGTATTATTATTTATGTGTATAATTGTTTGGTTGTCAAATGTTATGGTGGTATTATTAATTATGTGTATAATTGTTTGGTTGTCAAATGTTATGGTGGTATTATTAATTATGTGTATAATTGTTTGGTTGCCAAATGTTAAGGTGGTTTTATTAATTATGTGTATAATTGTTTGGTTGTCAAATGTTAAGGTGGTATTATTAATTATGTGTATAATTGTTTGGTTGTCAAATGTTAAGGTGGTATTATTAATTATGTGTATAATTGTTTGGTTGTCAAATGTTAAGGTGGTATTATTATTTATGTGTATAATTGTTTGGTTGTCAAATGTTATGGTGGTATTATTAATTATGTGTATAATTGTTTGGTTGCCAAATGTTAAGGTGGTTTTATTAATTATGTGTATAATTGTCTGGTTGTCAAATGTTAAGGTGGTATTATTAATTATGTGTATAATTGTTTGGTTGTCAAATGTTAAGGTGATATTATTAATTATCTGTATAATTGTTTGGTTGCCAAATGTTAAGGTGGTATTATTAATTATGTGTATAATTGTTTGGTTGTCAAATGTTAAGGTGGTATTATTATTTATGTGTATAATTGTTTGGTTGTCAAATGTTAAGGTGGTATTATTAATTATGTGTATAATTGTTTGGTTGTCAAATGTTATGGTGGTATTATTAATTATGTGTATAATTGTTTGGTTGCCAAATGTTAAGGTGGTTTTATTAATTATGTGTATAATTGTTTGGTTGTCAAATGTTAAGGTGGTATTATTAATTATGTGTATAATTGTTTGGTTGTCAAATGTTAAGGTGGTATTATTAATTATGTGTATAATTGTTTGGTTGTCAAATGTTAAGGTGGTATTATTATTTATGTGTATAATTGTTTGGTTGTCAAATGTTATGGTGGTATTATTAATTATGTGTATAATTGTTTGGTTGCCAAATGTTAAGGTGGTTTTATTAATTATGTGTATAATTGTTTGGTTGTCAAATGTTAAGGTGGTATTATTAATTATGTGTATAATTGTTTGGTTGTCAAATGTTAAGGTGATATTATTAATTATCTGTATAATTGTTTGGTTGTCAAATGTTAAGGTGGTATTATTAATTATCTGTATAATTGTTTGGTTGCCAAATGTTAAGGTGGTATTATTAATTATGTGTATAATTGTTTGGTTGTCAAATGTTAAGGTGGTATTATTATTTATGTGTATAATTGTTTGGTTGTCAAATGTTAAGGTGGTATTATTAATTATGTGTATAATTGTTTGGTTGTCAAATGTTAAGGTGGTATTATTATTTATGTGTATAATTGTTTGGTTGTCAAATGTTATGGTGGTATTATTAATTATGTGTATAATTGTTTGGTTGTCAAATGTTATGGTGGTATTATTAATTATGTGTATAATTGTTTGGTTGCCAAATGTTAAGGTGGTTTTATTAATTATGTGTATAATTGTTTGGTTGTCAAATGTTAAGGTGGTATTATTAATTATGTGTATAATTGTTTGGTTGTCAAATGTTAAGGTGGTATTATTAATTATGTGTATAATTGTTTGGTTGTCAAATGTTAAGGTGGTATTATTATTTATGTGTATAATTGTTTGGTTGTCAAATGTTATGGTGGTATTATTAATTATGTGTATAATTGTTTGGTTGTCAAATGTTATGGTGGTATTAATTATGTGTATAATTGTTTGGTTGCCAAATGTTAAGGTGATATTATTAATTATCTGTTTAATTGTTTGGTTGTCAAATGTTAAGGTGATATTATTATCTGTATAATTGTTTGGTTGTCAAATGTTAAGGTGGTATTATTAATTATATGTATAATTGTTTGGTTGTCAAATGTTATGGTGGTATTATTAATTATGTGTATAATTGTTTGGTTGCCAAATGTTAAGGTGGTTTTATTAATTATGTGTATAATTGTTTGGTTGTCAAATGTTAAGGTGGTATTATTAATTATGTGTATAATTGTTTGGTTGTCAAATGTTATGGTGGTATTATTAATTATATGTATAATTGTTTGGTTGTCAAATGTTAAGGCGGTATTATTAATTATCTGTACAATTGTTTGGTTGTCAAATGTTAAGGTGGTATTATTAATTATCTGTACAATTGTTTGGTTGTCAAATGTTAAGGTGGTATTATTAAATAAGTGTATACTTTTTTGGTTGTCAAATGTTAAGGTGGTATTATTGAATAGGTTGTCAAATGTTAAGGTGGTATTATTAAATAAGTGTATAATTATTTGGTTGTCAAATGTTAAGGTGGTATTATTAAATAAGTGTATACTTTTTTGGTTGTCAAATGTTAAGGTGGTATTATTAAATAAGTGTATACTTTTTTGGTTGTCAAATCTTAAGGTGGTATTATTAATTATGTGTATAATTGTTTGGTTGTCAAATGTTAAGGCGGTATTATTAATTATCTGTACAATTGTTTGGTTGTCAAATGTTAAGGCGGTATTATTAATTATCTGTACAATTGTTTGGTTGTCAAATGTTAAGGTGGTATTATTAAATAAGTGTATACTTTTTT